>NC_035433.2:67513050-67774727 GCF_002127325.2 Helianthus annuus
CACACGCTTATTATAAATGGCACTCTACAGCATTCGGGGACACAACACATTTTCTTACAGTACTAGCATACAAACACCGTATTGATCCTTGTACCTAGCTCGTTACCATCCGAAGTTGTAAACTTTGTTTGTTATATTGAAGTTTGGTGATCGGTAGTTTCCATCACCCGAGGTTTTTTATGCGGAGATCATTCATTGATCAAGGGGCTTTTTCCTCGTATAATCCTTGTGTCACTTTTGCAATTTACATTTAAGTGATCCTTATTTTGTTCATCATACCAAGCATCATTCCCCGTTTACAAAGAGTTTGGTTGTATTATCTTTGTGATGATTTTTGACCAAACAGTTTGGGCCCACACGTGGGCAATGGTGCTTCATTTCATAAGAAAATTTTCTATTGATGATTCATTCCGGAGGCATTGCATGGCTTCATCATTGAGAATACCTCCACAGCGATGTCGGCAGTCAATTCATCTCAGGGCATTCCACCTTTGCCCCACCAACTGCTGGATCTCAGAAATTGCTGAGAAGAGACCTACTCCCATTTTCTCTAAAACTCCATCTTCTTCTGCTCTAAACTTCTTCTGCTCCAGTACTAGTGATATTTTACTTTGATTTGCAGATGAGGGATCGTATTCAGCAGCGATGAAAACTAATGACAGGATCCTTGAGGAAATCAGAGATCTCAAAAGACAGAAGAAAACGGCAGAGGATCATTCTCCAGTGATGCCCAAATCTTTGAATTTTGATACTCGATGATTACTTCTCAGCCATCAGAGGTCCCAGACATTCAACATGTGGGTGGATCAAAGGAGTACATCGGCTCAGCAACAGTGACTCAGGCATCAGGTTCATATTTCCAGCCGGCAGGATCCTATACTCAGCATATGGGATCTTCATGAATCAGGAGCCTACTCAGGAGCACAGCAGGTTCTAGGATCCTCCTTTGTTCCAGGATCATCCCAGGTTCAAGATCCTCCTTTGTTCCAGGTCATCCCAGGTTCAAGGATCCTCCTTCGTTCCAGGATTCACCCCAAGTTCAGGGATCCCTCCAGATGCCAGGATCCTTGAAGAGTTTGCAAACAGGAAGCTCAGATGTCCATCAAGGAGATTTTATTCCAATGCAGACCATTGCTTCCACTGGTCCCTCCATCATCCCAGAATCCCAGCATATGGATTCACATCCAATGTTTCCTAACTTGAACCGATGGGAGGTAACACTTTTAATAATTCTCTTACACTAACCATGGATTCATACAGATACAGGTATCAACCATGCTATGGCCAGAGAACTGCAGAAACTAAAGGATATGATATCAAGTGTTCCAGGGGTAGTCAAACCTATCCCAGAGATTGCAGATGGAAGCCATAAGGTATCTCGTTTTGCACCACGATTTGTGATGCTGAGATACCCAAAGATTCCATATTCAACTATGAAGCTGTATGATGGTAAACGGATCCTGAGGAACACATAGCACAATACAGGGAGAGGATGGAGATCAATCGATTCCAGAAAGGTTAAAGGAAGCATGCCTATGCAAGGGATTTGGATCCACTCTTACTGGATCAGCTCTTAAATGGCTGCTAAGTTTCCCCCTTACTCTATTACTTCGTTTGCTAATTTAGTTAACTTATTCAATAATCAATTTTCTTGTAGCAGAAAATTTGACCGATTGACTAGTGATTTATATAGGATAACTCAGGGTCATAATGAATCATTAAGGATTATATAACCAAATTTAGTAGATAATCCTTGGACATTCCCAAGTTGGATGTAGCCACAGCTGTCGAGGCCTTCAAAATGGGATTGCTTAGGGATTCATTGTTCTATGATGATCTTGTTATGACACCATGCAGGAACCTAGACGAAGTAAGGACTCAGGATCCTGAAAGGATCCCTGAAAAAGCTCCTGCTCCTCCGACAGATGCACAAGTGATAAACTTTATTTCTGGAGGATCAGACATCTGTGGTACATCCTTTTCCGCAGCTAAAAGGCATGCAAAGGAGGCTAAAATGGATAATGGAGAAAGACCTATTCGAACATCAAGTATCTCGGAAGGAAAAGTGATAACCTTTTGATGAGGATGATCGCGTAGACATCCAGGATCCTCATCATGATAGTTTAGTTATTACTCTCTTTATTTCTGACCATTTTGTCCGCAGGATCCTAATTGACGGAGGGAAGCTCAGTAAACATATCCAGCTTGATGTTTGAAGAAAATGGGTATTCCTGAATCAGACATCACACCAAGATCCTCCGTGCTTGTAGGATTTAGTGGCGAAAACTAAGAAAACCCTGGGGGACATCAAACTCCCAATTTACGTGGAAGGATTACATAATTATCAGAAATTTTGTGTTATTGACTGTTTATCTTGTTGTAATGTTATCCTTGGCAGGCCCTGGATACATGATATGAAAGCAGTCCCATCCACCTATCATCAATACCAAACTTGGAGGCGGACTTGACAGATTTCCCAGCGCCTACACAATCAAAATAAGATAAGTACTTTAACTAATTCAAAAAATCCTACATAGAACTACTTTTAATGAGGATACTTACTTGACATTGTGGCAGATGCGGAGGATACTTCCTGTGAATCTTGAATGGCAACTTGAAAACTTCTTGTCTCCGGATCAAGCTTCTTGAAGGCCAAAAGCCTCTCTTTTGCCGCAGGTGTCAGCTTCAGATAAGAGATGGAGATAGCTGTACAATAAACAAATAACAAAGAAAGACATTAGTGATCCTCATCATAAGAGACAAGTCTGATGGTGATCCTTCCAGGATCCTCTATCCTACCATGAGTAGCCCACTCCTTGGGCAGATCCTTCCCATTAGGGATGTATCCCTCCTAACAAAGAAGAATCGTCGCTTCCAATTTATATCATTCTTGGTGACCTTAAGAACAGGGTGATCCTCCCCAGCTTTCCGTTTCAACAAATATCGATATGAACCAAACGTGGTAAGATCATAAAGATCAGCCAGCTCTGCCATCCCTAAGTCAATCCCCTCCTGCTCGATGATCCTCTCGAAGGTATACAGAACCCTCCAGATCATCGGCATGGCTTGGATATAAGATATGCCGGTCAAGGAAAAGAAGGATTGGGTGAAGGCTGGAAAAGGATACGAATATCCTATGGTAAACGGAGTTGCAGGAAAGGCCACCCAGGTGTCGGAAACAAAATCGCTTAAAGCGGTGGAAGTGAATGACTTGAAGATAGCATCCGCCGGAAAACAGTGACGGATCCTATCAACATGAGCATCGGTGAAGCAGCATCTCTCGGTAGGAGAGTCTTTAATAATCCCTTGACCTTTCAAGGGGCTGTTCCTCTGGGGATCCTTGTGAGGAGAGTTCCGGAGCAACATATTCGCGGAAGAATAGAAAGAGAAAGGAAAACAGAGTAAGAGAGGGAAAGAAAAGAAGAAGAATACCTGATCGATCTTTCGGACGAGATTATAAAGGGAGTAGCTCTTAAATTTAAATGCAAATTGATCCAAACTATATCTCCTATTTATAATGATGATCTGCAGGATTGTCACATCTATGACGTAAGGGTTGCAAACGGCTAGTTCGAGATTAACGGCTAGTTATCCGAGTCGCCCGTTGCAGATAAGATCAAAGCAAAATATAACTCTTTAATTTACAATAAACTCCTTATATTTTGGGGGCAATTGTTAGGGCTGGATTTTTATGATATATGATCCTTACATGTGATCCTAACCAGTGATCCTTGTTTCTTTAGCAGATAGTGATCCTCAGCAGGACTACAGGATCAGGATCATGGACCATTATAGGATCCTCATACTAACAGTTACCTTCATTGAATTAAATGATATTTGCAGGAACATCTAGCAGGATCCGCTCTTAGCATCACGATCAAAGGACGCGTCTTTACAATTATAGCATGTGCTTAATCGGAGATGGACGTTGCAAAGGATATGGAAACTTGGCATGATTTAAGGGCGACAATTTAGGCTAGATTTACTTTTATTTCTAAAGGGGTAATGAGCTGATTGTTAGTCTTTTTACCTAAAATAGGTCACCTACACTTGTATATATAACACTCTTCCCCATTCGGAAGGAACACAACACAATTCTCACACGCTTAGACACTCGAAACTATAGTGATCCTTGTACTCAGCTCATTATCATCCGAAGTTGTAACCATTTTTCTTATATTGAAGTTGGTGATCGGTAGTTGCCATCACCCGAGGTTTTTTATGCCGGAGATCATACATTGATCAAGGGCTTTTTCCTCGTATAAATCATTGTGTCTTTGCATATTTCATACTGAAGTGATCCTTTACTTTTTCAATAAACCAAGCATCATACCCCGTTTACATAGAGTTTGGTTGCATTATCCTTGTGTGATTTTGACCAAAACAGTTTGGCGCCCACCGTGGGGCAATTGGTGCTTCATTCATAAGAAAACTTTCTGTTGGTGATCATTCTGGAAGAATTACATGGCTTCATCATTGAAAAACACGTCCACGGCGATGTCTGCAGTCACCTCGTCTCAGAACACTCTGCCTCCTCCACCGGCAGGATCCCAGAAGAATGCTGAGAAGAGACCAACTCCTACTAACTCTAAACCTCCATCTTCTTCTGCTATGAATTCTTATACTCCCAGTACTAGTGACGTATTTACTTTGATTTTGCAGATGAAGGATCGTATGCAGCGGCAGGATGAAACTAATGAAAGGATCCTCAGGGAAATTGGAGATCTCAAAAGACAAAAGAAAGCGGCAGAGGATCATTCCCCACTGATGCCCAAATCCTTGAGCTTTGATACTCCAATGATCACTTCTCAGCCATCGGGAGTCCCAGACGTGCAAATTATGGGAGAATCAAGAGGATTGCACCTCGGATCGGCAGCAATGACTCAGGCATCAGGCTCACACTTTCAGCCGGCAGGATCCTATCCCCAGCATATGGGATCCTTCATGAATTCAGGAGCCTATCCGGGAGCACAGCAGTTTCAAGGATCCTACTTTGTTCCAGGATCATCCCAGGGTCAAGGATCCTCCTTTGTTCCAGGATCATCCCAGGGTCAAGGATCCTTTCCCCTTCGTTCCAGGATCATCCCAGATACCAGGATCCTTCCAGATGCCAGGATCCCTAAAAAGTTTGCAAACAGGAAGTCTAGATGTCCATCAAGGGGACTTCATTCCAATGCAGACCATTGCTTCCACTGGTCCCTCCGTTATCCAGAATCCCAGCAATATGGATTCACACCCAATGTTCCTAACTTGAACTCAATGGGAGGTAACACTTTAAATAATTATCTTACCACTAACCATGGATTCATGCAGGATACAGGTGTCAATCATGCTATGGCCAGGGAGTTGCAGAAGCTAAAAGATATGATCTCAAGTGTTCCAGGGGTAGTCAAGCCTATCCCGGAGATTGCAGATGGAAGCCATAAGGTGTCTCGTTTTGCACCACCGATTTGTGATGCAGAGGTACCCAAAAGGTTCCATATCCCTACTATGAAGCTGTATGATGGTACAACGGATCCTGAGGAGCACATAGCACAATACAGGGAGAGGATGGAGATCAATCCAATCCCGGAAAAGTTAAAGGAAGCATGCCTATGTAAAGGATTTGGATCCACTCTTACCGGATCAGCTCTTAAATGGCTGCTAAGTCTTCCCCCTTACTCTATTACTTCATTTGCTAATTTAGTTAATTTATTCAATAACCAATTCTCTTGTAGTAGAAAATTTGAAAGATTAACTAGTGATTTATATAGGGTAACTCAAAGTCATAATGAATCATTAAGGGATTATATAACTAAATTTAGTAAAGAATCCTTGGACATTCCCAACTTGGATATGGCTACGGCTGTTGAAGCCTTCAAAATGGGACTGCTTAAGGATTCATTATTCTATGATGATCTTGTTATGACACCATGCAGGAATCTAGATGAAGTAAGAACTCGGGCACTCAGGTTCATCCGGCTAGAGGATGACAAGAGGATCCAGGAGAGACAAGTAGGATCCTCAAAACAGGAGAAGCAAGGATCCTCCTTCAAGAACAATAAATTCAAATCCTACCATAGAAATGACAACCAGAATGTGCATGTTGTTGACCAAGAAGAGGATGATGAAGATTATCCTCCAATCTCCGAATATTGTTTTTCCGTTGATAATCATGAACTAATCCTTGCAATGCAGAATCTAGGAGAAAAAGCTAGGTGGCCCAGGAAGAAAGATAAACCATCCGGGACTAAAGACAAGTCAAAATGGTGTGCATACCATGAGGATTTCGGGCATCTAACTGAAGAATGCATAGCTTTAAGAAAAGAAATTGGATATCTGTTAAGCAAGGGGCATCTAAAAGAATTGTTGGGAAGAAAAAAGCAAAGGACTCAGGATCCTGAAAGGATCCCTGAAAAGGCTCCAGCCCCTCCGGCGAATGCACAAGTGATCAACTTTATTTCCGGAGGATCAGACATCTGTGGTACATCCTTCTCGGCGGCCAAAAGGCTTGCAAAGGAAGCAAAAATGGATAATGGAGAGAGACCTATTCGAACATCAAGTGTCTCAGAAGGAAAGACGATAACGTTTGATGAGGATGATCGCATTAACATCCATGATCCTCATCATGATAGTTTATTTATTACTCTCTTTATCTCTAACCATTTTGTCCGCAGGATCCTTATCGACGGAGGAAGCTCAGTGAACATTATCCAGCTTGATGTTCTGAAGAAAATGGGTATCCCAGAATCAGACATCACACCAAGATCCTCCGTGCTTGTGGGATTCAGTGGAGAAACGAAGAAAACTCTAGGGGACATCAAACTCCCAATCTACGTGGAAGGATTACATAATTATCAAAAATTTTGTGTTATTGACTGTTTATCTTGTTGCAATGTTATCCTTGGCAGGCCCTGGATACATGATATGAAAGCAGTCCCATCCACCTATCATCAATGTGTGAAACTCCCTAGCCCATGGGGGATAATCAAGATCGACAGTGATCAGCAGGAGGCTAAGGATTGTTATACCTCATCCATGAAGCCAACCTCGAAGCCAAGGGAATAATAGCAATTACAGTATCCTCCGAGGAATGTCTTGGAGGCAAGGGAACAAGATGTGGACGAAATCCTCTTGGATCCTAGTGATCCTGAATCAAAAATCTATATCGGATCAGGGATCCTTGGCAAGATGAAAGAAGACATGATATCCTTCCTCAAAAGAAGAAAGTCTACCTTTGCATGGAAGCACGAAGATATGACAGGTATATCTAAGGATATCATAACTCATAAACTTGGCATTGACAGGTCTATCATACCAATCCATCAAAAAAGGAGGAAGTTTGCACCAGAAAGGAATGCCATTATCCAAGAAGAAGTAGAGAGACTACTTCGAGCAGGTATGATCAGAGAGGTAAAATATCCAAAATGGTTAGCCAATGTGGTCGTTGTCCAAAAGAAAAACGGAAAGTGGAGGGTATGTGTCGATTTCACTGATCTGAATAAGGCATGTCCCAAGGATCCTTTCCCATTACCCCACATTGACTCCATGGTGGATGCAACAGCGGGACATGAACTGTTGACCTTTATGGATGCATCATCTGGATTCCAACAAATTCAGATGGAACCATCTGACCAAGAGGATACAGCCTTTATGACCCCAACCGGTTTGTATTGTTATATTGCCATGCCTTTTGGATTAAGAAATGCAGGTGCAACATATCAAAGGCTGGTGAATATGATGTTCAAAGATCAAATTGGACAAACTATGGAAGTATACATAGATGATATGGTAGTCAAATCAAAGAAAGTTGAGGATCACCTAAGGGATTTGGAAGAAGCATTTGATATCCTTGATAATTATAACATGAAGCTTAATCCTTCAAAATGCCACTTTGGTGTTAAGGCAGGTAAATTCCTAGGATATATGGTAACTCAGAGGGGCATTGAAGCGAGTCCGGAGCAAATTAAAGCACTAGTGAACATCAAGTCCCCTGCCAATGCTAAGGATATGCAAAGGCTAACAGGCAGGATAGCAGCTCTGAACAGGTTCATATCAAAATCCTCAGAAAAATGTAAAGAATTTTACGATATCCTAAGGAAGAACAAGAAGTTTGAATGGACTGAGAAACACGAGAATGCTTTACAAGCCCTTAAAGAATATATGTCCTCAGCACCAGCATTAACAAAACCCGAAAAAGGAGATGTGTTATCCTTATATCTGGCGGTATCCTCAACCGCTGTAAGTGTTGTCCTTGTTAAGGATCACGAAGGTACACAATATCCTATCTACTATGTAAGTAAGAGTTTACTTGATGCCGAATCCAGGTACTCACACCTCGAAAAACTTATTCTTGCATTAATCATGGCATCAACTAAGTTAAGGCATTATTTTGAAACCCATACTATTGTTGTTAGAACTAATTTTCCAATTAAGAGTGTCCTCAGGAAACCAGAGATGTCAGGAAGAATGGCTAAGTGGGCAGTAAAGCTTAGTGCCCATGATATAAGATACGAGCCAAGAACAGCCATCAAATCCCAAGCACTAGCTGACTTTGTGGCTGATTTCAGTAGTGATCTACAAAAGGAAGCAGAATTGGAAGTCCAGCAGCTGGATGAAACCAAGGATCCTTGGATACTACACACTGATGGATCCTCAAATGTCAAGGGCACAGGGCTCGGGATACTACTAAAATCGCCACAGGGGGACATAATACCCCACTCCATAGCCTGTGAGTTCCAAGCAACTAACAATGAGGCTGAATATGAAGCCTTAATTGCTGGCTTACAAATTGCTAAGGATATGGGGGTGAAGTATCTTAAAGTATATGTAGACTCATTATTGATCACCAATCACTTTAATGGATCCTATGCTGTTAAAGGTGAAAAACTAACCAAATATTTAGAGATAGTCAAGGAATTGACACTCTCTTTTGTCTCTTTCAGCTTAACACAGGTACCAAGGGAGGAGAACACAGAAGCTGATGCATTGGCCAACCTAGGATCATCCTTGAAGATTCCAGGAGATATAAGTATCCCTATCATCCATATCCTGGCTCCTGCTATTGAAAATCAGGTGGCCATGGAAATAGAAGAGGATACTGCAGTGATCCCTAATAAAGAAGCTCAATCTTATTCAGGATCATGGATCTCACCAATCATGAGATACTTGCAATACGGGGAGATTCCGATGGGAGAAAATCCTAGAGCTTTCAAGATTAAGGTATCTCAATTCACAATTTTGAAAAATGTATTATATAAGCGATCTCTTGCAGGACCATATTTAAGATGTATCGAGGATCCTGAAATTGAAGAAGTGTTGAGAGACTTCCATGAAGGAGATTGTGGAAACCACACTGGGGGCAGAGCATTATTCTCAAGGATCCTTAGAACAGGATACTACTGGCCAACTATGAAAAGGGATGCTGTAGAATATGCTAAAAAGTGTGATCCTTGTCAAAGACACAGCAATATCCTCCATCAGCCAGCCGAATTGCTACATCCTATACCATCATCTTGGCCATTCATGAGATGGGGGATGGATATAGTTGGCAAGCTCCCTAAAGCACCTGGTGGAAAAGTATTTATGCTTGCCATGACTGACTACTTCTCTAAGTGGATAGAAGCTGAAGCTTTTGCTCAAGTCAGAGAAAAGGAAGTTATATCCTTTATCAAAAGAAACATTATAACTAGATTTGGCATTCCCTCTGAAATCGTATGTGATAATGGTTCCCAATTCATTGGAAGCAGAACCACTAACTTTTGTGACAGTTGGGGAATTAAGATGATAACATCAACACCAGTTCATCCACAAGCCAATGGTCAAGCAGAATCATCCAACAAGATCATCATCAACAATCTGAAGAAGAAGCTAGGATCCAAGAAGGGGAAATGGGCAGAGGAGTTACCTTATGTGCAATGGGCTGATAGGACAACTCCCAAGAATGCCACTGGTCAAACACCTTTCTCTTTAGTATTTGGGGCAGAAGCAGTGATCCCAACGGAGATGGTGATCCCAACTGCTAGAACAAGTGCTCGTGATCCTGAAGAGAATGCTACAATCCTAGCTCAGGATTTGGATACTATTGAGGAAATCAGGGATCTGGCTAGGATAAGGATGGCAAGCTACCAACAAAGAATGGCTGGTGCTTACAACAAAAATGTTAGGATAAGGAAGTTCCAAGTCGGAGATATGGTGTTGAGAAAAGCACTCCAAAACACTATCAATCCTGCAGACGGGAAGTTAGCACCAAAGTGGGAAGGCCCTTACTTGATTGAAGCTGAAGCAGGAAAGGGGGCATACAGATTGCTAACCATGGAAGGAAATTTGTTACCAAGAGCCTGGAATGCTGTTCACTTAAAGAAATACTTTATGTAAACATGATCCTTCAAGCATGTGATCCTTACATTAAAGTATCCTCGAAGGATCCCGGTGATGTCAGTGATCCTTACTCTGGTAATGTTCTTATCTTAAAACTATTACATTTCCTTACTTTTTACCAAAGGATAAGGATCCTGTATCCTTCACCCTCTTCTCACGAACCATTTGAGTTATGATAGTTCAGGTATCTTCAGCATATCGTCAGAGATCTTCAAAAGCAACGCAGATCCTTGGGTTCAACCCCAGTTATCCTTGGGATTATCCCCAGTTTCCGCCAGCAGCGCACGATGATCCTGATATAGTTCACGTCTTTGGGACCAGTACCCACTTCCGGGGCTGACAACCTCATCGTACTGGCTATACCCAGGATCCTACGTATAATGGTAGACGTACCATACATCCGTTCCTAAGGTTTCTAACGTTTTCACGTTAGCTAAGGTGACATTTTCATGTCACTAAGTTTGGATAGTCGCCAGTAAGGGCCATACTCCAGTTTACATACGATCCTTTGGGCTTGTCCCCAGTTATCCTTTGGGCTTGTCCCCAGTTATCCTTTGGGCATGTCCCCAGTTATTAATTTATCTTTTACATTGGCTTAGTCCCAAGTTATGTTCCGTTTTTCAGGTTCTCGAAGTTAAACAAATAAGGATCCTTAATCCTTATTATCCGTTAAAATTTCACTTTTGGTTATCTTGATTAAAGGTTAGGATCTTAACTTGGATCCTCAGGTATGATCCTTGACTATTCTGATTATACTGAACAACCCTAACACTTTGACAACTAAACCTATGATCCTTGAAATTGATTGCTTCAAAAATCTTCAGTGTCAGGATATTTGATCTGGGATCATATCCTAAATTTATTAAACATGGTTTGCTCAACTCTTGTTACTCTAACAAATATATTTCTAAAACAACTGGAAAATAAAGAGGATAAATAAAGGATAACAACACGAGATAAGCCAGAAAGATTAAAGTTATATTATTAACAAAAGGATCTTAAACCCTTTCAAAAAAGTTGTCAGAATTGCCAACCCACATTTCTACCAGCAAAACGTGGCCCGTCCACATGGGTTGGCAAAGGGTGTCCATTGTCTATGCGGTCTTAGCAGGTGCAGGAAATTAAAGGCGGCAGGATCACAAAGGCTTCATCCCCCAAACAGAGGATCCCTCCACCATTTGCGATCCTACCTATTGTCCGAAGGATCCAGGATCCTTAACCCTAAAAAAACTACTGTTTAAGTACAGATCATCATTGTTTGAAAACATCACAACCACAAAAAACCACTACCAAATTTTAAAAAAAAAATTGGGCTCCGGCTATGTCTAGAAATTTCCATCATTGCCCAATCCTGCAGCTCAAACCTTCGCCGCACCTTCACCACCAGCTCCACTTGCTTCCCCCTGATCCTTGCCAGCATCACCACCTTCAAGCATAGGGATCTCCTCGGCCTCATCATCATCCTCCAACTCTGCCAGCCTAGCCTTCCAGCCTTCCACGTCCCATGTGCCTCTGTCGAAGGAAGGATCCTGAGCCTCCACAGCCATCTGCAGCCGGATCTTATACATGGTTATCACAGCAGAGACTTTAGCATCCTGGGTGATATCACGCTTCTCGTAGTCAAAGTTGATCAATGCTTTGACAGCTTCATCCTTGGTAGCCCGGAGCTCCTTCTCAAGATCGGCTATCTTGAGGTCCTTCAGCACACCCATCTGTTGAAGGTCGGCAATTTGGCAATCTTGATCTTCAACGTGGTTGACATAAGTCTCTATTTCGGTAAATTTCTGCAAGAAAAACAAGATATGACGTCAGACACAAGTGATCCTCAAACAGGCAGGATATACAGGCATGATGTTCAAGTAAGATAACCAACAGGGGCAATGATCCTTACTTCATTAACGTAATCAAGAAACTACTGGCGGAGCAGGGGAAATCCTTGAAGATCCTCGGAAGCCTTTCTCTTCTTTCCCTTACCCCTGATAGGAGCTTTAGGGGCTGAAGCAGAGGGACTGGCAGCAGGAGCCTTCTTCTTTGCAGATTTAACGTTTGCAAGATCATCAATACCAAACTTGGAGGCGGACTTAACAGATTTCCCAGCGCCTACACAATCAAAATAAGATAAGTACTTTAACTAATTCAAAAAATCCTACATAGAACTACTTTTTAATGAGGATACTTACTTGACATTGTGGCAGATGCGGAGGATACTTCCTGTGAATCTTGAATGGCAACTTGAAAACTTCTTGTCTCCGGATCAAGCTTCTTGAAGGCCAAAAGCCTCTCTTTTGCCGCAGGTGTCAGCTTCAGATAAGAGATGGAGATAGCTGCACAATAAACAAATAACAAAGAAAGACATCAGTGATCCTCATCATAAGAGACAAGTCTGATGGTGATCCTTCCAGGATCCTCTATCCTACCATGAGTAGCCCACTCCTTGGGCAGATCCTTCCCATTAGGGATGGTATCCCTCCTAACAAAGAAAAATCGTCGCTTCCAATTTGTATCATTCTTGGTGACCTTAAGAACAGGGTGTTCCTCCCCAGCTTTCCGTTTCAACAAGTACCGACAGGAACCAAACGTGGTAAGATCATACAGCTCAGCCAGCTCCGACATCCCTAAGTCAATCCCCTCCTGCTCGATGATCCTCTCAAGGGTATACAGAACCCTCCAGATCATCGGCATGGCTTGGATATAAGACATGCCGGTCAGGGAAAAGAAGGATTGGGTGAAGGCTGGAAAAGGATACGAATATCCTATGGTAAACGGAGTTGCAGGAAAGGCCACCCAGGTGTCGGAAACAAAATCACTTAGAGAGGTGGAAGTGAATGACTTGAAGATAGCATCCGCCGGAAAACAGTGACGGATCCTATCAACATGAGCATCAGTGAAGCAGCACCTCTCCGTAGGAGAGTCTTTGACGATCCCTTGGCTTTTCAGGGGACTGCACTTCTTGTGATCCTTGTGAGGGGAATTTCGGAGCAACATACTCTTGGCAGAATAAAAACGGGAAGCAGAAAAACAGAGCAAGAGAAGGAAGAAAGAGAAGAGAATACCTGATCGATCTTCGATAGAGATTATAAAGGGAGAATATCTTGAATTTAAATGCAGATTGATCCTAACCCTATCTCCTATTTATAATCATGATTTGCAGGGATGTCACCTCAGTGACGTAAAGGTTGCAACGGCTAGTCCGGTTATAACGGCTAGTTATCCGAGTCGCCCGTTGCAGATAAGATCAGAGCAAAATATAACTCGTTAATTTCCAATAAACTCCTTATATTTTGGGGGCAATTGTTAGGACTGGATTTTTATGATATATGATCCTTACATGTGATCCTAACCAGTGATCCTTGTTTCTTTAGCAAATAGTGATCCTCAGCAGGACTTCAGGATCAGGATCATGGACCATTATAGGATCCTCATGCTAACAGTTACCTTCATTGAATTAAGTGATATTTTGCAGGAACATCTAGCAGGATCCGCTCTTAGCATCATGATCAAAGGACGCGTCTTTACAATTATAGCATGTGCTTAATCAGAGATGAACGTTGCAAAGGATATGGAAACTTGGCATGATTTAAGGGCGACAATTTAGGCTAGATTTGCTTTTATTTCTAAAGGGGTAATGAGCTGATTATTAGTCTTTTTACCTAAAATAGGTCACCTACACTTGTATATATAACACTCTTCCCCATTCGGAAGAACACACAACACAATTCTCACACGCTTAAACACTCGAAACTATAGTGATCCTTGTACTCAGCTCATTATCATCCAAAGTTGTAACTATTTTTCTTATATTGAAGTTTGGTGATCGGTAGTTGCCATCACCCGAGGTTTTTTATGCCGGAGATCATACATTGATCAAGGGCTTTTTCCTCGTATAAATCATTGTGTCTTTGCATATTTCATACTAAAGTGATCCTTTACTTTTTCAATAAACCAAGCATCATACCCCGTTTACATAGAGTTTGGTTGCATTATCCTTGTGTGATTTTTGACCAAAACAATACCTGCTCGAAGTAGTCTTTCTACTTCTTCCTGGATAATGGCATTCCTTTCTGGTGCAAACTTCCTCCTTTTTTGGTGGATTGGTTTGATTGACCTGTCAATGCCAAGCTTATGAGTGATAATATCCTTAGATATACATGTCATATCTTCATGTTTCCATGCAAAGGTAGATTTTCTTCTTTTGAGGAAGGATATTATGTCTTCTTTCATCTTGCCAAGGATCCCTGATCCGAAATAGATTTTTGATTCAGGATCATTAGGATCCAAAAGGATTTCGTCCACATCCTGTTCTCTTGCCTCCAAGACATTCCTTGGAGGACACTGCAATTGCTATTGCTCCCTTGGCTTCGAGGCTGGTTTCATTGATGAGGTATAACAATCCTTAGCCTCCTGCTGATCACTGTCGATCTTGATTATTCCCCATGGGCTAGGGAGCTTCACACATTGATGGTAGGTGGATGGGACTGCTTTCATATCATGTATCCAGGGCCTGCCAAGGATAACATTACAACAAGACAAACAGTCAATAACACAAAATTTTTGATAATTATGTAATCCTTCCACATAGATTGGGAGTTTGATGTCCCCCAGAGTTTTCTTAGTTTCGCCACTAAATCCCACAAGCACGGAGGATCTTGGAGTGATATCTGATTCAGGGATACCCATCTTCTTCAGGACATCAAGTTGGATAATGTTTACTGAGCTTCCTCCGTCAATAAGGATCCTGCGGACAAAATGGTTAGAGATAAAGAGAGTGATGACTAAACTATCGTGATGAGGATCCTGAATGTTAATGCGATCATCCTCATCGAAGGTTATCGCTTTTCCTTCCGAGATACTTGATGTTCGAATGGGCCTTTCTCCGTTATCCATTTTAGCTTCCTTTGCATGCCTTTTAGCTGCTGAAAAGGATGTACCACAGATGTCTGATCCTCCAGAAATAAAGTTGATCACTTGTGCATCTGCCGGAGGAGCTGGAGCTTTTTCAGGGATCCTTTCAGGATCCTGAGTCCTTTGCTTTTTTCTTCCCAACAACTCTTTTAGATGTCCCTTGCTTAGCAGATATCCAATTTCCTTTCTCAACGCGATGCATTCTTCGGTTAAATGCCCGAAATCCTCATGGTATGCACACCACTTCAATTTGTCTTTAGTTCCAGTTGGTTTGTCGTTTTTTCTGGGCCATCTGGCTTTTTCTCCTAGATTCTGCATTGCAAGGATTAGTTCATGATTATCAACGGAAAAACAATATTCAGAAATCGGAGGATAATCCTCATCATCCTCTTCTTGGTCAACGGCATGCACGTTCTGGTTGTCATTCCTATTGTAGGATTTAAATCTGTTGCTTTTGAAAGAGGATCCTTGCTTTTCTTGTTTTGAGGATCCTACTTGTCTTTCCTGGATCCTTTTGTCATCCTCTAGCCGGATGAACCTGAGTGCACGAGTTCTTACTTCATCTAGGTTCCTGCATGGTGTCATAACAAGATCATCATAGAACAGTGAATCCCTAAGCAATCCCATTTTGAAGGCCTCAACAGCTGTGGCCATATCCAAGTTGGGAATGTCCAAGGATTCTTTACTGAATTTGGTTATATAATCCCTTAATGATTCATTATGACCCTGAGTTACCCTATATAAATCACTAGTCAATCTTTCAAATTTTCTACTACAAGAGAATTGATTATTGAATAAATTAACTAAATTAGCAAATGAAGTAATAGAGTAAGGGGGAAGACTTAGCAGCCATTTAAGAGCTGATCCAGTAAGAGTGGATCCAAATCCTTTGCATAAGCATGCTTCCTTTAACTTTTCTGGAATTGGATTGATCTCCATCCTTTCCCTATATTGTGCTATGTGTTCCTCAGGATCCGTTGTACCATCATACAACTTCATAGTAGGGATATGGAACCTTTTGGGTATCTCTGCATCACAAATTGGTGGTGCAAAACGAGATACCTTATGGCTTCCATCTGCAATCTCCGGGATGGGTTTGACTACCCCTGGAACACTTGATATCATATCCTTCAGCTTCTGCAGTTCTCTGGCCATAGCATGGTTGATACCTGTATCCTGCACGAATCCATGGTTAGTGGTAAGATAATTATTTGAAGTGTTACCTCCCATTGGATTCAAGTTAGGAACACTGGATGTGAATCCATATTGCTGGGATTCTGGGATGATGGAGGGACCAGTGGAAGCAATGGTCTGCATTGGAATAAAATCTCCTTGATGGACATCTAGACTTCCTGTTTGCAAACTCTTTAGGGATCCTGGCATTTGGAAGGATCCCGGTATCTGAGATGATCCCGGAACGAAGGAGGATCCTTGAACCTGGGATGATCCTAGAACAAAGGAGGATCCTTGAACCTGGGATGATCCTGGAACAAAGGAGGATCCTTGAACCTGGGATGATCCTGGAACAAAGGAGGATCCTAGAACCTGGGATGATCCTGGAACAAAGGAGGATCCTAAGCTCATAAAGGATCCCATATGCTGGGTGTAGGATCCTGTTGGTTGGAAATATGATCCTGATGCCTGCGTCATTGCTGCTGAGCCGAAATGCACTCCTCTTGATCCACCCACATGTTGAATGTCTGGGACCCCTGATGGCTGAGAAGTAATCATCGGAGTATCAAAATTCAAAGATTTGGGCATCAGTGGGGAATGATCCTCTGCCGTTTTCTTTTGTTTTTTGAGATCTCCGATTTCTCTGAGGATCCTGTCATTAGTTTCATCCTGCCGCTGCATACGATCCTTCATCTGCAAAATCAAAGTAAATATATCACTAGTACTGGGAACATGAGAAGTTAAAGCAGAAGAAGATGAAGGTTTAGAGAAAGCAGGAGTTGGTCTCTTCTCAGCATTTTTCTGGGATCCCGCTGGTGGTGGAGGCAAAGGTAGAGTGTTCTGAGACGAGTTGACTGCAGACATCGCCGTGGATGTATTCTTCAATGATGAAGCCATGTAATACTTCGAAGTGATCGCCAACAGAAAATTTTCTTATGAATGAAGCACCAATTGCCCCACGGTGGGCGCCAAACTGTTTTGGTCAAAAATCACACAAGGATAATGCAACCAAACTCTTATGTAAACGGGGAATGATGCTTGGTTTGTTGAACAAAGTAAAGGATCACTTTAATGTAAAATATGCGAATGACACAAGGATTTATACGAGGAAAAAGCCCTTGATCAATGAATGATCTCCGGCATAAAAAACCTCGGGTGATGGCAACTACCGATCACCAATCTTCAATATAAATAACAATATGTATACAACTTCGGATGGTAACGAGCTAAGTACAAGGATCACTATAGTATCGTGTGTCAATGCGTGTGAGAAGTGTGTTGTGTCTTCTGAATGTGGAAGAGTGCTACTTATACAAGTGTGAGTGGTCGTATTTTAGGTAAATAAACTAACTATTAGCTCGTTACCCCTTTAGGAATAGAAGTAAATCTAGCCTAAATTATCGCCCTTAAATTATGCTGAGTTTCCATATCGTCCACAACGTCCATCTTTGATTATGCATATGCCAAAGTTGTAAAGACGAGTTCCTTGTTTACGTTGCTAAGAGCGGATCCTACTCGAAATTCCTGCAAGATAACATTAAATCCAAGGAGTACAACTGTTAGTATGAGGATCCCTAGGACGGTCCGTGATCCTGATCCTGGAACTCTTCTGAGGATCACTATCTGCCAAAGAATCAAGGATCACTGGTTAGGATCACATGTAAGGATCATAAGTCATAAAAATCCAGCCCTAACACGCACCTGCAGTGTTCATGGATCTTATGAATCGTGTTTGTAAACCCTATTTGGATCGTTTTATAATAGTCTTTATTGATGATATTCTTATTTATTCTAAGTCTAAAGCCGATCATGCTCGCCATCTACATCTCATGCTTGAACTTCTACGTGGTGAACGCCTATATGCTAAATTCTCTAAGTGTGAGTTTTGGATTAATGAAGTGTAGTTTGTTGGCCATATTGTTAGTAGTTAGGGTATTCATGTTGACCCTTCGAAAATCGAGGCAGTGAAGAATTGGTGTACGCCTAAATCTATGTCAGAGATTCGTTCTTTTCTAGGATTGGCAGGTTATTACCGCCGGTTTATCACAGAGTTCTCTAAAATTGTTGTTCCTCTTACTACTCTAACCCAAAAGGAGAAACCTTTTGTTTGGGGTCCCGAACAAGAAGAATCCTTTCGGACCCTTAAGAACCTTTTGTGTAACGCTCCCGTTTTAACCTTACCTGATGGGAACGACGATTTTGTGGTGTATTGTGATGCCTCGAACCGCGGCTTGGGCTGTGTGCTCATGCAGAGGGACAAGGTCATTGTTTAAGCCTCTCGTCAACTTAAAGTGCATGAGAAAAACTACACTACTCACGATCTGGAGCTTGGTGCGGTTGTTTTTGTGTTAAAGATCTGGCGACACTACCTTTATGGTACCAAGTGTGTGGTCTTCACCGACCATAGGAGCTTTCAACATATCTTTGACCAAAAAGAGCTGAACATGCGACAGAGACGTGGGGTGGAACTACTTAACGACTACGACTGCGAAATCCGCTATCCTCCTGGCAAGGCAAATGTAGTGGCCGACGCTCTTAGTCGTAAGACTCATGTCAAGTCTATTCGTATATCTAGTGATTTGCATGCTTGTATTCGTGAAGCTCAGTATTCGTCTGCTAATGAAGGAAGTGTATCTATTGAGGTTCTTGGCGCTAATGTGAAACAACTTGAAACTAAATCTGATGGTCTTCAGTACTATCTTAATCACATCTGGGTACCGGATCGCGATAACCTCCGTGAGCTCATCATGAATGAGGCTCACAAATCACGTTATTCCATCCATCCAGGCGCTGATAAGATGTACCATGATTTGCGTACGACCTATTGGTGGCCTGGTATGAAGAAAGACATTGCTGTGTATGTTTCTAAATGCCTTACCTATTTGAAGGTGAAGGCTGAACATCAGCGTCCCTCTGGACTTTTAGAGCAACCTAAAATCCCCGTTTGGAAGTGGGATAGTCTGGCTATGGACTTTATTACTAAGTTACCCCATACACCTGCCAGTCATGACAGTATTTGGGTGATCAGCCCACTTTCTCCCCATTCATGAGGATTATAAAGTGGAGAAACTTGCTAGGATCTATACCGATGAGATTATATGCCGTCATGGCATTCCGCTTGACATAATCTCTGACCGTGATGGTCGTTTTACTTCACGACTTTAGCAAACCTTTCCGTCTGCTATGGGTTCGCACTTGAATCTTAGCACGGCCTTCCATCCTCAGATGGATGGACAGACCGAGCGTACTATTCAAACTCTAGAGGACATGCTCCGTTCTTGTGTCATCGACTTTGGTGGTAACTGGGATGTACATTTACCATTGATAGAATTCTCGTACAACAATAGCTATCATTCCAGTATTCAGGTGGCTCCTTTCGAAGCTCTATACGGACGGAAATGCC
The DNA here is from genome assembly GCF_002127325.2 of Helianthus annuus. Classification (NCBI taxonomy): domain Eukaryota; kingdom Viridiplantae; phylum Streptophyta; class Magnoliopsida; order Asterales; family Asteraceae; genus Helianthus; species Helianthus annuus. The sequence continues at coordinate 67,532,888 of NC_035433.2, forward strand.
GATCCCCTCTCAGTTGGCATGAGGTTAGGGAAAAGCAGTTCATTGGCCCTGAGATTATTCAAGAGACAACGGATAAGATCCTTTAGATCCGTGATAACTTGATCAAGGCTAGGAGCAGACAAAATAGCTATGCCAATAAAAGGCGCAAGCCTCTGGAATTTGTTGTTGGTGACCGAGTTCTACTCAAGGTATCTCCCTAGAAGGGGGTGGTTCGTTTTGGTAAGAAGGGAAAGATCGCCCCTCGCTATGTAGGCCCTTTCGTGATACTTGAAAGGATTGGCAAAGTGGCGTACAGACTCGACCTACCACAAGAACTAAACAATGTGCACCCGGTGTTCCACGTGTCTAATCTACGGAAATGCCTAGCCGACGAGGAACTTCAGGTTCCTCTTGAAGACTTGCAAATAAATGAAGTTGTCCAATTTGTGGAGAAACCGGTCGAAATCATGGATCAAACTGTTGAGAGTTTGAGGCGCAGCAAAATTCCAAAGGTTAAGGTTCAATGGGAAGGAAAGCGTCGTGCCGAATTCACTTGGGAGCTGAAAAGTGATATGAAGGCCAAGTATCCGCAGCTCTTCGAGCAGTCTTCTTCTAAGATTTCGGGGATGAAATCTCCTAAAGGAGGGGAGACTGTAACGCCCAGCGTCCCTAAACTTTAGGATCTTGTCAAGATTAGTCCCTGAAGATTAGACCATTGTCAGTTTTGGTCCCTTTTGTTATATGATGTTGATACTTTGGCAGTTTTGGTTTGAATCTTATTGATACTTGATGCTTAACACTATGATGCTTTATTCTAGATACTTGATTCATATTACTTAAACTAGATACATGATCCTTAATACTATGAAAGCTAGATTCTTTATGATGATTCTTGATACTTAATACTTGGACTCTTGATTCTTGATACTTGAGAAACTATGACTCTTGACTCTTGAAACTTATTTGGTGCCTGACTCTTGAGACTCGTGAAACTTGATTCTTGGTTAAGCGAGATACGGGAGTCTTGTCACTGGCAGAATCTATGAAACTTTATGTTTATAATGTGATCTAGTTACAAGAAACTTTTGCCCAAACTATACGCAACGCTTAATCTAACTCGTAAAACAAATCAAAGATGGGAACGCGGAAAAGTTGGATTGGCCAGAGTGGCAATCCGATCGGATTGCCACCCGATCGGGTTACCACCCGACCGGATTACCACCCGACCGGATTACCACCCGATCGAGTGACCACCCGTTCGGACTACCACCCGACCCGCGCACACCCTCTCTCTTCTCTTCACCCTCACACAATAAATAAGAGCTGTCACATCAGTCCTTCACTGATGTGACAGCCCTGCTCGACTCAGACGCACAAATACCCTTTCTCCTCCATTTTTCTTGACGATTTCGGTACGTTTTAGACTGGATTTTGTACTTTCTCGATCTACACTTCATTCTTTACGTGATTCACCTTTGAAATCACCTTTTTCATCATGAAATCTCTCGGATCTGAGACCTTGAAGATGATGTCATCATGGTGGTTTGTACAAACTACTATATGATGTCATTCTTTGAAAGATCTAGCTAAGATTTAAGCGATTTCATACGTTTTTCATCAAATCTAAACTAGATCTAAGAGTTTTGATAATAAAACTTAAGTTTTCTTCATCTTTTCTTCAACTTTTACTTTATTCGGTGGAAGCCGGGTCCAAATGGACTGTAGACTTGATAAGTAGTCTAAAGTCGACTTGAATCCGAGTTATTACCGGTGAAGACGAGCATGGCAACGGATTCCGACATAAACTCGTGAGGGACAGACAACTGGCCGGACAGGGGTGATTCCCACCCAATCAGGATGCCTGTGTACTGAAAAGTTTACCGTTGTCTCAATACATGTCATGCCGTCACCATTAAGCTGGAAACTTAGAAAATTTACAAAATGGTAAACAAGAACAAGGGTCGCCCGATCGAGCGGCAACCCGATCAGACAACCGTCCGATCGGCCAGCCACCCTATCAAAAGACACTTGTCCTTTAGTCTCGAAACTTTGAAACTTTTCAGACACCTAGAATCTTTTGAAACTTGGAAACCTTGATCGAGTGGCAGGCCGATCGGACAGCCGCCTGATCGAGCAGCCACCCGATTGAGATAACCAAGGCACTTGAAACTTGGAACCTTGATCAAACGACAACCCGATCAGACAGCAATCCGATCAAGCAGCCACCCGACCAGAGGAACCAGAACACTTAGCACTTGCGTCGAGTGGCAACCCGGTCGGACAGCAATCCGATCGGGCAGCCACCCTATCCCCATCACCTTGTGGGTTTTGAAACAAAAGGCAATCCGATCGGATGGCCATCCGATCGGACAGCCACTCGTCTCTCTCTCCCCCAGGTCACCAATCGACTGCAATCCGATCGGACAGCCATCCGATCCAGTGACTGATTATGCACTTTGAGCAATCTCATTATTCTGCCCGACTCTTATCCTATTGTAATATAATCAGGCTAATTCTAAAAAGAGCTCCCTTTAATCCAATAACAGTTGCGACTGTTAAGCAATCACTGTGAGTATACTCGATCCCCTTTTACTTTAAACTTTTGGGGTACAACATGTATTCTATGAAACTGAAACTTGAATCTTTTGAAACTTGAACTCTATCCTATGTGAACATGAAACTTGTGATTCTTGATTCTTGATTTTGTGCTATGTGACGCTTAATCCAGAGTGTGTAGTTCATCCTTAACAATTGTAGCGCTATAAGACATGCTCCTCTCCCATTATTCTCGGGGGGTATTGTTAGGAGGATTCTAGTTTACCTTGAGTCTTGGGTAAACATTAAAGCATCGGGATACTTGGGCTATCACTGCGTGGACTGCGACACTAGCACGGCTGAAACTATTTTTATTGCTTACACTGTGGATATGAGTTGTTTTAGTCTATTATTCTATTATCAAACTTGTATACTCGCCATTACTTTTGTATTGATATTTTAAATACATGTTGCAGGCTGATAGGTTGTGACGGAACATGGGAACCAAGCTAGGAGATGCTTAGAAACGTCGCTTAGTTAATTTAGTCTTTGGAACAATTTGAACAATTTATAATTTGGTTTGTAATGTGATATTTGTGATGACGTTGTTTAGATTATTGCATGAAATCAATTAACTTTTATTGAAACAATAGTGTTATGGAATTCTCATGAGCAATCTGAACGCTTAGTGCTCGCACCCCGATGTTTCCGCCATCGGTTGGGGTGTGGCATGAACTACGTAAACTGAAATGACATTAATGTAACACCCCGTAATTAATTTAATGTTTAATGTCAAATATTTCCCTAAATGGTAAATAATAGAAGCATGTAAATCTAGGGACATATAACCCAGTTAGTAACATGAGGTAGGTTATTAAAAACATTAAGTTGTAATTTAATATGGGCAAGAACTAACCTTGGGGGACCAAAGTTGTCAATCTTGAAACCAACATGTTAATATTGTAAAACAACACAAAAAACACACACTAGTGTGTGTTTTGGTCGACCAGAACAAGAGAAAGAAAGGGAGAAGCTCAACACAACCTAATCCATCAATTCCCACAAATTGAAAGGGCAAAATCGGTTGGAATCTGGTGTATGAGTCGAAATATTGATCACCTAAACTAGGAGATCACAAGGTATGTCAAAACTTCTTGTTAGTGAAGTAAAGAAATTTTGATGAACCTCTAGAAGTTCAATTCTTGGATGAACTGTGGTGTTATGGTAAAAATGATATTATAAGAATGCTTAGAATCAAGAAATTTTAAAAAATTGAGAAGAAATTTGCATAAACAGTGTGTTTAGATAATTACCCACGTGTATAAGAAGTGGGTTTTTGAATAGATAGTTAGAACCCATGAATCTAGGTAATTAAACCCTATGCCAATACTTGATAAATTGGATTTATGATGTTAATTTGATTATAATGAGAAAAACCTACTAGATATGTTGAAAATCTCACGGTTAGAGACTTCCTAGATGAGTTACTATAAGTGATTAAAAATCTTGCACATAAGGTGTATGACAAAATGCTCAAATGAATGATTAAATGATGTTATGCATAACATTTATAAATATGAACACATGGTTATGTGATTGGCAAGTTGTTGGGTTTAGTTATAAACCGGAAAGTTCTTATGATGTTGGGTTGTACTCTATAGGCAACTCGGGTGAAGTATCGGGTAGTCAAGCCGAGACGAACGCTCGGTTAAAGGATAAGCTCTAAGTTACGTAGCTTCGTAATTATTTTGTTAAATTAGTATGGTTGTTAGTATTTGTTGAATGAGAAAGAAATGCACATAAAGTTCTGTTGGTGCACTACATCTGTTGATTCCGTCTAGGTGTCTAGGATCAGGTCTTGCATTGTATTGTATAGCATAGGGCACGAAATACGAGAAAACAAGAGTTTGTATAGGTTTTATAGTCTAGGATCGCTCATAGGGTTATTAGGTGTTTGGATCGCTTATGTGTCACATGTGGATCGCTTTTGTGTACAAGTCTGGACCGCTCATATGTACATGTCCATATGAGCGGACCCAAGACACTATATATAGGTGTGCTTGAGCGATCCTCAGTAGTTATGCATTGTATTCCACGCCGAAGCTCTGCCGGTGTGAAGATTGAACTGTAAATCGTTTCAAATCAGTAAAACAAGCAGTTAGGAAGAAGTACTAGCTATATCTACTTGCTTTTCTTACTATTCCGCATCTGAATTGCAAGAGACAACCTCTGAACGACTCGTTCGGGTCAGCAATCGATCCTACAAGTTCGGTTCGTTCATAAGTGATGGACTTCACACGAACGGACAAAATGAACTAAACAATGAGGACAATGAGTTTGGTTGTTCATAAGTGATGGAATTCATCAGAACCAACCAAACGGGTCAAATAAAGAATGCATAATGTTCGGTGGTTTATAAGCGATGGATTTCACACGAACAAACCAAATGGGTCAAATAAAGAAGGCATAATGTTCGTTTGTTTATAAGTCATGGATTTCACACGAATAAACCGAACGGGTCGAAAAAAAGAATGCTTAAAGTTTGGAAATTCACAAGTGATGGATTTCAGACGAACAAACCGAATGGGTCAATTAAGCGTAAATCGGGTAACGGGTACGCGAACCACGAAATAACGAGCCTGGGGTATGAGTAACAAGGAGGAAATAGATTCGTGTCAAAAGATGTTCACTAAATAAGCTATAGGCTTAAAATTTAACTAACGGGTCAATTAATAAAGCGCATAAACCGGAAATGGTAGCACAGATTACCCAAGACAATAATTTGAATCATAAATCTATACTTAAACTTGTAAGTAATTGGATTACGAGCATTTAGACACAAGTTTGAGGTAAAACGGATTAGTTTTGATGAAATTATGCAGATTTGAGTATAATATGGTTTAGCTGGGAATATGCCGCTCCAGCTGCGAAATTCTCTGTGAATAACATCTCCTCGCCACCCGTGAGCCGGGAGACACATTCTCTCGCGCCCCGTGAGAGAGCTCACCACCCGCGAGCCAAATGTGGAAACTCCTCGCGGGCCGCGAGGAGGCTAATTGCTGAAACTTTTTGGTTTTGTTTGTTTTGGCTGACGAGTTCGTTTAGATGCGTTTTAATTGACGTATAACTAATGTTTTGATGGTTTATGAAATCTAGGAAGACGTCAGGAGGTCCTGGATGAAGGTCAAGCTCCGTGAAGAACCGAACACAATCTAAAACTCAAGCTTCCGCATTTTTTGTTTAGAAAATATCGAAATTAAACATCGTTATCTTGTAGTAATACTTTTGTACATTCGTAAAGTTTTTAACTAGAATGTTAACAATTATGGACATGTAATTGCATTATGAATTTATAAATGCAAAATTTTCAAGTAATTTTATGTTTCTTATAATGGGTCTTACAATTAAACTCTAATAACTATCAGTAATGACATTAATGGTCCCCCAACTCTTTCTGACTTTATAATCACAACATATATTCCAACAGAACTATTTATCATTTTTACGTATTCCAACAGAAGTATTTATAATTTTTACGAAACTTTTAGAATTATAAATTTTATAACAACTTAAATTATCTATATAGGGGAAGGTTCAAATGAAAACCACTAGTTATCGCAAAAACTAGAAAACTAACTAAAAAAACCTAAAAAACATACCAATTTTTTTTTTTTTGCATTCCAATTTTCGCTATTTGAATTATATAAAAAAAAACTTTTTTTACACATGTGCACTACAATTTTTTTTTTTCTGAAAATTTTTTTTATATATAAAAACTAGCGATTTTTAATAAAAATATTGTAAAAAAAAACAATTTTTGTGTGTTTTTAGGCTTTTTTTAATTAGTTTTCGAGTTTTCGCAATAAAAGTGGTTTTCATTTGAACCGTCCCCTATCTATATATTATCTATATATTAATAAACAAACATAATGGATAGTGCTTCTTATTATTATAATAATATACAGATTTTTTTTATCAAATAAGTCAATACTTTAACAAAGTTTAGTTATCTATATATTAATAAACAAAGATAATGAATAGTGCTTCTTATTATTATAATAATATATAGATTTTTTTATCAAATAAGTCAATACTTTAACAAAGTTTTGTTCAGAATAAATAATAACTAAATACTTTAGCCAAGTTTCATATTTGTTTTTATATAGATCAATTTATTTATGATTTATCTATATATTAATAAACAAACAAAATGAATAGTGCTTCTTATTATTATAATAATATATATTTTTTTATCAAATAAGTCAATACTTTAACAAAGTTTAGTTATCTATATATTAAGAGTAAATTACAAGTTTTGTCCTTTATGTTTGCATCAAATTGCAGGCGCTGTCGTTTTGGCCAAAAGTTTACAGGCGGTGTCCTTAACCTTTCAAAATCTTGCATGTTTTGTCCTTTAGGCCAAACCTGGTTAGAAATCTCAGTTAACTTTTGTCATGTGCAATGCACATGAGGGCACAATAGTCTTTTTATCTCTCAACCCTTTCATTTATAACCCTCACTAACCCAATAGTCCCTTTTATATCCAGCCGTCTACACATCTGTTTCACCTTCACTCGTCGGAGACCCTAACAAACCCTTCAAAAAATTCGAACCAGACTTCTAGGTTTGACAACGATTAGATTATGGATTTGGAAGAAGAGTACGATCAAGGATACGGCGATGAGGAAGAAGATATAACTCAAGAGGATGCCTGGGCTGTTATCGGTTCATATTTCAAAGAAAAAGGTCTTGTTCGTCAACAGCTTGATTCGCTCGATGAGTTTATTCAGAACACTATGCAGGAAATTGTTGACGAGTCTGCAGAGATCGAGATCCGACCCGAATCTCAGCACAATCCGGGTCATCAACCTGATTTTGCTGAGGTTCGATTTGGATCCTTTAAATTTTGGGTTTTGAGTTTGGCTGATTCAAGATGTAGTGGAAATTGCGTTGATTTAGTGGGATTTCAAATGAAATGATAGTGGAAATGCCAGTTGAATTGTGATAATTTGAGGAGTTGTTTAAACCTTTCACTATGTGGCGGGATTCCCAAGGTTTGGCCTCGAAACTCCATGGCTTCAAAGAAAATAAAATAATGAATGGTGGATTATCCTGAATGAGTTATTAATCTTCTAGTGTGGATGAGTTGTGCTTGGGTGTGTCAGGGGACGTGGAGGTTAATTCTGTTCTTGATCTTCAAGAAGAAGTATAGAATAACAGTATTTTCAATATTAAAGGGTCTTTTAAGTATCGTTTTAAGTTTCTTTTAAGCCATGGAGTTTAGTGAGAATTTGAAAGTTATGTGAATGAGCTGTTTAAAATGTGATTTGAATTTAGTTGAATGATTAAAGATTAGGTTTTGTTGAAATTGTGGGTTGGTGAGGGTTATAAATGAAAGGGTTGAGAGATAAAAAGACTATTGTGCCCTCATGTGCATTGAATATGACAAAAATTAACTGAGAATTCTAACCATGTTTGGCCTAAAGAACAAAACGTGCAACATTTTGAAAGGTTAAGGACACCGCCTGTAAACTTTTAGCCAAAAGGACAGCGCCTGCAATTTGATGTAAACATAAAGGGCAAAACTTGTAATTTACTCATCTATTATCTATTATCTATTATATATAATAAATGAAAGTTATTTGGGCCACGTGTCTTTAAATTAGGGCATCCTCAGTTCTGTTTTCCCGCCCAACAGTACCACACTTTCATCCTTTTTATACTCCCTCCGTCTCCTTTTTTCTTTTTCAAAACCCTGAATCTGAATCTTCTTCTCCTATACTCTTCTTCCTTCTTAATCAAAAATCAAAGCAAATAATCTCATCATGAATCATTCAGCCTTTGTAATTTTCCTGTCTGATTATACCATGAAGAGTAATATCTGGCTTTTGTAATTATCATCCCGAACTATAGTTGGGAAGATTCTTTCAATCTTCTTCGTCTGCAAGGTTCTTCCATTTGAGGTTTGATTTGTATGTTTATAGATCCGTGTTGATTTCTTCTTATTTTTATACAAAGTTTTATTTAAACCCTAATTTCTAATTGTAATCTCATCATATGGTTCCAGGGTTGTTGTCATCAATGGTCATCAAAGTTGAAATCCGCTTACCTGCAGATAGATTTCCGCCATGAACTGGTATGTTTCAATATGTTCAGAAACTAAGGGTTTTTTTCTTAACGGTGATGATATGAGTACAACATCTGTTGATTATTGATCTTTAAATATGTTTATCGATTATTCTTTTTGAAATTAGGGTTCCATTTGCTTGAGATTTGAATCTTCTGATTGTTGAAGCTTTGAAGCCGATCCTTTTAAATTTCCAGTTCCCGAGGTAGTATCTGTTTGTAACAGCAGTGGTTCAGCATCTACAGTGGACTCAACATCTACAGTGGATTCAACATCAGGTGTTTGCTATTATTGTTTGATGTTGTTTGCTATTGTTGTTTGATGTTGTTTGCTATTATTGTTTGATGTTGTTTGCTATTATTGTTTGATGTTGTTTGCTATTGTTGTCAAGTAAGGTAAAAATGGCCATTCTAATTATCTGAATATTGCGTATGATATCCTTTTAATTTTAATCGCCCAACAAGTTTTTTTATTTGTTTCTTTCATATTTCATTATGATTTGTATGCTTTTAGGGTTTGATTTTATATTGGTCATCACATTAATGGTGAGTACTCAAGAATATTGGATGGTTTACTTAGTTTTATTTTGGGTATTTTTGGATGATTTCATCCATTTCTTTAGATAGTTCATGATTGAAGATGCAGTTGAAAGGATCATTTGAGTGAAATGAATGTTGATTTATCAGAAGATGCAGTTGAAGGTATCTTAAATAAGGTAATAAATTGCATACATCCCTGTTGAAAAATAGAATTGATAAATTTAGGGAAAGTGAGGTTGAAAGATGTTAACCCAACAGTGGAGATCTCATTCTACAGTTTCGATAAATTAAGGGTATTCTCATATAATTCTTCCTAGATGCTTCCAATGAAGCGGCATTTTGGACATATGTTGTCTTCAAACATCTATTATCTATTATCTATTATCAATTCTATCTATTATATATAATAGATAATAATAGATAGAATAAATAATAGATAGAATAGATAATAGATAATAGATGTTTGAAGAATAACAGATGTCCAAACTGTGGATTCTTTGGAAGCAGCCAGGAACCATTATATGAGAATTCCCTTAATTTATCGAAGCTGTAGAATGAGATCCTCCACTGTTGGTGTTGGTGCATGTGTCTGTCGAATTCGTCTTGTATCGAGTCTTGCATTACACATGGCACGAAGATCAAGAAATCAAGACAAAGAGTTAATTTCGCATGAAAAGGTTTACAAGTAATTCCGCACGGAATTACTTAATATTGTTTGAATGTGTAATTCCGCTTGTATGTTGTAATTCCGTGTGAGTTGTATTTCCATGTGAAGCATGTTTCGTGCGGAATTACCATGTCTATATATAGCTGTATTATCGTGTCATTTGGTGCGGAATTAGAAAGTTGTTTACCGACGGCGAAGCTCTATCGAAGTGTCACCGTGCTGTACTTTGTTACCAAATCAATATACAAGACAGTTAAAGTGATATTCTATTTTCATATTGAGTAGAACGCCTCTGATTGATTCGTTCGGGTCCGCGCATGATCCTACAATTGGTATCAGAGCTCAGGAGGAGGAGTTCTGCAGATTTCAGCTTGATTTCATTTCGTTTTTTTGCTTCTACACCTTCTTTTCTCATTTAAAATAGTTGTGACGGTTAAAATGGCCTGAATTTCACACATCATTAAACAAAACAGTGTTTTAACAAAGCCTAGAGAGAATTGAACCATAATTCAATCAAAAACTAACAAAATTTGTAATTCCGTTTGAAAATCTGTTCGAAAATGATGACATCATCCTAATTCCGCTTGAAATTGTTTTTTAATTTCGCACGGAATTACTCTGTTAGGCTAATCTCGTTTGAAATTGAATCTAATTCCGCACGGAATTAGTTAATTTCGTTACAAAGTTTAATTTCGCTTGAAATTGTGTCTAATTTCATACGAAACTACATAATTTCGTTTGAAAATTGTGTGCAGGTTAATCCCGTTTGAAGAAGTAATCTCGCTTGGAAGTAATTTCATTCGAAAGTTCTGATTTCGTTTGAAAAGTGTTAGTTTTGATAACCGTGTTACCGAACCATGAGTGAAGAATTTTACAACGCATTTGCCACATCCCCGACTACTCCGGCTGTCATTGCTCAAAACATGAACTTGGAAAATGAGACCGGAACTATGCAAAACCCCCCGAAGCTAATGAGCATTGAGGAGTATTACGGTTGGAAAGATCGGTTTGAAAACTGGGTTCAAGCTAATCATTTGAGATCTTGGGAATGTATTTTGAAGAAGTATGTTCTACCACGTACTGAACTGCAAGTTGAAAAAACAATCTCTGAATTCAATGACAAAGAACGAGACATGTACAAATCTGAAAAGATGATGATTTGTTTACTTCAGCAAGCTATTAAAGAAGATATCTTTGTATTGCTTCAACATGACAAAACTTCAAAATCAATTTGGGATGCTCTTAAAATCAAATTTGAGGGAAGTGAGAAGATGATTGAGAGTAAAAAGGCATTTCTTAAGAAAGAATTTGATCTTTTCACAAGTTTGCCAGGGGAAGATACAAAGAAATTGATTGAAAGATATTGCTATTTAGTGCGTTCTATGTCTTTGTTAAGCATAACCAAAGAACGAGAGGAATGGGTCGACAAACTAGCTGAAACTTTGCCTCAGAAAGAATGGGGTACATTTTTGATGATCTTAAAGAACACCGGAGAATATGATGGTTTGACAATTTCTCAGTTCATCGAGAAGATTGAGGGTCAAGATCTTGAACAACAAAAGATTGCAAGGATGAATAATCCGAGTGGTCAACAAGATGTGAAAATGTATTACAAAGGCGGTGTTCAAGAAGCTGAAATGAGTCCAAAAATCCAAACTGCTTTTAGTGCTGGAAACTCATCTGGAAATCTTGATCAAAGTCCAAACAACAGCAGTGGATTTTCTTCATACCCGAGTGTTAACCCAAAGAGTGCAACTTCAAGTTTTCATTCTCAAAGTTCAAAAAGTGGAAATTGTTGTGTGATACACTTCAACATTGCATTGAATCTTCCAGATGGTCAAAGTTTTTCTGAAGAAATTGCAAAAGATCACATGGCGTTACTTGCAACTGTGCTACAATCCTATGAAGGTTTGGTTGCAGGGAGGATCGGGAATTCTATGCTAACGAAAGAGGATTACGATCAGATAGACGCTGAAGAGATGGAACTCATGGACATCAAATGGTGTCTAGCTAGTGTCTTGAGAAGAGCTGAAAAATTTAAAATGATTACAGGAAGAAATGATTTTCTGGATGCACATGTTTCTACTTTAGGTTTTGATAAATCTAAAGTTACTTGTTTTCGATGCAGGGAGAAAGGTCATTTCAAGAAGGAATGCAAAAATCGAGAAGCAAGTGAAGCAAAGAATCCATTCGGAAAAGATGATTACTATCGGAAAGCCATATATCAACAAGTCGGTCAACAACAACAAGAACCACAAGTGGCTCATGGTAGAAAAGTAATAGAGGATTCTTCAAAGAGAGCATGTTTGGTGAATCAAGAAAATTTCAGCTGGGATAAATACATTTAAGCCGACAACAAAGCATGCCTAATCAATCAAGATGATGAAAAGTTACCAGAAGGATTTAGCTGGGATATGTTTGTGGATGAGAATGGGGAGTTTAAAGCTTTCATTGCTAAAATTGTAAAAGAACCAGATTTGTTTATAGAATGGATGAAAGTGGTTGGTGTTAATGTGAAGAATCAAGAAGAAGAGTCTGTTTCATCCGATGAAAGTTCAGAAAGAGCAACTGTTTTTGATCAAACACCATCTGATTCTAGTTTTTCAGATGATAGTTCTGAAAAATCAATAGATTTTGATCAATCACCAACTGATGACAGTGGTGATGATGAGGACGAAAGACATATTAATGTTGCAAAAACTCATCTATCTCCTGAAAGTTTTCAATTTTATTTTGCAGATCGCTTGGAGAAACGGAAGGAGAGACAAGCAGCAAAAGAACAAAAGAAAATGAAGTGTGAAAGTGCTAATCAAAAAGAAGAGACTGTTCAAAATGAAGAGGTTAAAATTGTTACTGAGGAGAATGTTGAAACAGAAAAAGTGATTGAAGTTGAAAAATTTGTTGAAACTGAAAAGATCATTGAAGTAGAAAAGATTGTGGAAGTCATCAACCCTTGTATAAAGTGTTTAGAACCTTGCAAGCAGTGTGCAGAAAAAGATGAAAAGTTGGCAGAGTTTGAGAAAATGAAAGAACAATTACTGTTCAATCTCAATTATGTGAAAGAGTCGTATGACGTGTTGAACAGAACAGTGACTAGTCTACAAAAGACAAATTCTGAAAGAGAAGATGCATTGAATGTTGTGACGATGTCGAAGCAAAAAGCAATAAATCATTACATTGAGGAATGTGCCAAGCTGAAACAAGAGTTGGAGACTGAGAAAATTGAAAATGAAAGAATTAGAAGACTGCTGCAAAGTTATTCTAGTTCTGATTATCTTATTGACCGAATTTATCCAACTGTTGCAGGTTTTGTAACATTTCAAGAAGAAAAGAAAAAAAAAAAGAAGGATACTGGTAAGCAACAGAGTGTTAGTTATAACAAGTGTCCACCACCGATTTGGGAAGGGTATTCTCCTAGAAAACCGAACGAGGAGCAAGTCAAAAAGGATGTCAATATAAAGTTAAAATCCGAAACAACTGATGAATTACCAGAAAACATTGACGTTACGTTCACATCGTCTGACACTGATCATGAGTCTGAGTTAATAAAAAAGGTGGTCAATTAGGTGTTGGGTACAGATGAGGAGTCAGAGTCAAAGTCTGAGTCTGGAAGTTCGAGTTCGTCAGTCAACAGTCCAAAACCGTCGGTTTAACGAGTTAATAGTAAAGAATTTTTGCTATCAAAATCTAATTTGAATGAGGAAACATTGAAGTTGCATATACTTTGAATGATTCTGACAAATTATATTCTGATAAAGAATTTCCAATAAGAAGTGTTAAATGTGAAATGATCAAAAAGGTTTTCAAAATAACAGAAATTAATATTTCTGAAATAAAAGATTTAAATCTTAAAGCAAAACCTAAAAAGTACACTTCAAGAGTACAACAACGTTTAAACAAGAAAAAAGATTACAATTATGGTTCTGGTTTTCAAAAGAAACCAAACCATAATGGTAATTTCAAAAAGAAAGTTTAGGTTTCGTTCCACCTGAAAATTATAAAAATGAGAAAATTTCTAAAAGAAATACAAAATTTGTTTCAGGGACAAGCTGTGAAGAGGAATCAAAAAGCTCATTCTGGAAACAATCAAACAGAGAATTCATTATCCAGAAGCAAGAGAGAACGGGGACTGGATTTTTTCATAGAAAGGAGACAAGAACCTGTTACAAATGTAATGAAGTCGGTCACATTGCATGGAACTGCTCTCAAGCTACAAAGACAAAACAGGAAGTCTCTAAAAAGCTCAAAGAAAAAGTTGTTGAGAAAAATGAACCACCAACTGAAAAATTCAATTTTTTTGAAAATTCAACTTATGAAGTTGGTGAGTGTTCAAAGAAATTTTTTTACAAAAAGAAAGCTAAAAATGACAACCAAGTGTGGGTTGTTAAGAAGTCTGATGTGAAATCTGGCAATGAATCTAATTCCACAAAGTTAGATGAGCCACGGAGGCCCAACATAGAATTCTTTCTCGGAGGTTTGCGGGTTGAGGTTAAAGAAGAAAACTCAGTGCCTCCAATGGATGATGTTAATTTTCCACCATTGAGGACTGAGAATTTTAAATCAAAAGTTGGGAAGGTTGAGATCTCAAATCAATTCTATTCTGAGAAGAAAGAATTTGATGTTGAGAAAGCGTTTAATGGAAAGGTGAAAAAGATTTTGGAAAAATGATTGAGGGTAAAGTTCAAGGGGTTAAAGATTTTTATGCAACAAAGAAGGAAACTTATAACCCAACTGAAGAAGAGTTGAGACTACCCAAGGTTGGTCAGGCTTGGGTGGATATTTTCTTTACTTGAAAAACCTGACTTGCCGGAGCTCCCAGGTTGGTAAGAGTGGAGCAGGAATCGGCATCATTCTTTATATCAGGTTTGATTGTGCTTACTTACAAGTGGTACAGAGGTTTGTCATAGAAAATGATTTATCAAGGTCATTAATTTGAACTTGATGTAATCTTCATACAAATGGTTGAAAAGCAATATGATGAACCCCGAACCTACAAGTGGTTTGTAAAATCAACAAACTTATTTTCCGGAAAAATCATTTTGATTAAAACAAACTTAAGTGTTTTAGAATCATAATGAGAAAATAGTTTGTTGTAAGGGGGAGTTCTGATTGTTTATGCCAAGTGAATGGCGAATTGAAGTGATTCACATCAGGTTGTCACTTTACTTGTACAGTTTGTTTTCAAAATTTTTTTAAATGTGTTTCCATTTTAGGGGGAGTAAATATTTCAGAAAATCCAAAAAACATTAGAAAATTTGAAAAAGCCAAAAACATGATAAAACAAAAATAAGTTTTGTTGTATAAAAGAGGAAATAATAGTACATCAGTGGACTATCACAATATGCTAAAGAAATGGAAAGTCAAAATGTGATAAACAATCTCACTGTGGACGGATGTGCCAGTAGGTTTTTACACATTCAGTAGATTGTATTCGAGATATAAACATAAATTTCAAACTTGCTTATATCATGGGGAATATTTCTTGGATATATGGGTAACCCCCGAAATCTTGTTTGAAAGGTCCCTCTTTCTGAGATACTAGGTCTTTATACTCAGTGATATCTGGGGTATTATCCCGGGACTTCTGATTTTGCGGAAGCAATGGCCTAGTCCCTGTATAATACTTTGTATTTGCTTGAAATATAGCGCTGCCCTCAGTACAGAAAATGATGAAACATTGAAAAATGCTAATCATGTGTTGTTGAAGAAAAGATTCTCTAAAGGGAACACACCTAAAGTCGAACCGTCATCTCTCTGCTGAACGGAAGTTCTGACCTGAGCTCTCACGGTTTCGCATTTAACCCTTTACAGATATCATCTAGGTATACTCACCTGTAAGATTGAATATTGGGATCTGGATACGGGAGTATATTCAAGTGGTGGGATACGCGAATAAGTTTAAGTCTCTAAAACACTAATCTCGTATCTCGAAACAGTTGAACTTTGTGTGAAAACTTAAGTGGACCAGCATACTGACAATCTAGGTGAATTGTTTAGAACTTAAAATGTTTAAAGCTTAACGGTGTTAGTGATTTGTCTCATAAACTGATATGATCCTCATACACAAACTCACAAAAATATTGTCTGTAAATATTTCTTTACTGCATTTCATTAAATACAAAAATCCAAAAAGATTTTAGTGTGTTTTAGCATAAATTTTGAAAAATTCAAAAAGATTTTTGACAACTGATGTTGAATAGATGATTTTCAAAATTCCAAGTGCTAAACATGATGATCATTTTGTGTTTAAAATGAGAAAAAGTTTTTGAATGAGTGTTTATAAGTGCTTCATCAGAAATTCTGATTAAATTTGAAGGGGAGTCTGAATATTAAATTGTTAAATTTGTGAAGTTTATTGTGTGGTAGAGGATGTGCAAGAGCCAGGTTACGATCCTGATTCTGTGAAAGCCAGACTGTGATCCCAGCATATTGAAAGGGGGAGTCTGAAGACATCCGAGGAGAGAGTGTTCGAAGGGAGTTTGTTGGTGCTGATGAAAGAGAAGAGCAGACAGACTGATAAAGACTGAAGACGTTGAAGACTCGACACTTAAAGACTCGTCAACATTCGAGGGGGAGTCTGTTGGTGCATGCGTCTGTCGACTTCGTCTTGTATCGAGTCTTGCATTACACATGGCACGAAGATCAAGGAATCAAGACAAAGAGTTAATTTCGCATGAAAAGGTCTACAAGTAATTCCGCACGGAATTACTTAATATCGTTTGAATGTGTAATTCCGCTTGTATGTTGTAATTTCGTGTGAGTTGTATTTCCGTGTGAAGCATGTTTCGTGCGGAATTACCATGTCTATATATAGTTGTATTATCATGTCATTTGGTGCGGAATTAGAAAGTTGTTTACCGACGGCGAAGCTCTGTCGAAGTGTCACCGTGCTGTATTTTGTTACCAAATCAATATACAAGACAGTTAAAGTGATATTCTAGCTGAATTCAACTCGATATGTCTGTTTCCGCCTTTCATATTGAGTAGAACGCCTCTGACTGACTCGTTCGGGTCCGCGCACGATCCTACAGTTGGGTTATCATCTTTTAACCTCACTTTCCCTAAAAGTGTTATGGAATGGTTATAACAGCTGATCATGCTAAGGACTGTTATAACTAACCATTGCTCCTTACAAAGACTGATGGACTTAAATACTGATGAGGCCTATCCACTGTTGATGACAAATCCCTGTTAAAGTTGAATGTGCTAAGGACTATTATAGCTAACCACTGCTTTTTATATAATCATCGTTCCAGTATCATTGTTCCAGCATCTTCGTTTCAATGAAGCTTCCCATCACACATCAACCTTTCAATATCGATGTTGCAGTATAATTGTTGCAACATCGTGAAAAGTTGCATGTGCTACCTTCTTTGATGGGAGAGTTGTAAATTGAATGGACGATATGTATCTCTTCTTCTCAATACTCGGCATTTGTTCATAAAGGATAAGAGAAAACTGAAGCTCTCTCTAACCCATTTTCAGAAAAAAAAATTTGTTGATATGTAGTTTCCCTTGATAATGGTATTTGTTTTTGTTTTTGATTTTTTACTCAAGTTTTGTTATCTTAGTTGTGACTAAATGATGATTGTGAATGATCTGCTGCAGATGATGATGATGATGATGATTGTTCTAAGGTTTCCAGTATCATTGTTCCAACATCGTTTAAAGTATGTGTGTTTTGTGTAACAACTGTCACTAAAATCAATAATTAGGACGATAATTAGTCAATAAGAAAACCCTAATTGAGACACCCAAGTAATTCTGCATTAACCCTAAAAATTTCAGAACAATCGGAATCAGGATCAGGGCCCCTAAAACCCAAGGGGGGCAAACCCTAGTTGATGGTTATCTAAAATAACTCGTTGCTTAAATCTGATTGGACCAAATTTTGACTCCCCAAGGCTAGTCCCACGCGTGGCAACCCTATAGTCGGTTCGTACCCCTTACGGACCGTAAAGGGGTTAGGCTTACGGTCCGTAAGCGTGGCCAATTTCATGTATAAATAGCAGGCCGTGGCACTTGAATCTGGGCACAAAATCGACGTTCAAAGTCGAATTACACACTGAGTTATACTCTGTATACTCTTAAAACACACACGGGTCACGAAGTGCTGCCGCAATCAGGGTAATAACTCGATCGCTATTACGATTCAACGTCCGGTCGATTATAACTATCCAACGATTGTCCGAGTGCTGCTCAAATTGAGCTTGTACTTTGATTATTCGTCGTGATTTCGACTTGAATATTTGAGTGTTGTTCGAATTCGGACTATGCTCTGTTATTCGTTGTGAATCCGATTGAATTATTAAGTATCGCACTTGTTAATCGATGTGAGGGTTTGATCTCGTGAATAGACGTAAGTGCTGTATTAGTTACTAACCCGTTTGTGTATGCATTATTGTTAAATTAGGAATAATCAAGGCTAATCAGTAGGCTTATACACTGCTCGTTAATTCTGCAATGTGAGTCATTCTTTTTTTATCAACTGTTTTACAATACTCCAAATTATTTTCAAAGTGTTATAATTACAGGGACTAAGTCGTGGATATCTTGATTTATTGGTTAGTGGGGTATTGTGCACATTACTATTTCTCCCAGTTAGGTTCATTGACCTACTAGGGAGGAACGTCACTATTAGAGTTCATTGACCTAATAGTGGTATGACCATCGTCACCATTGTGACTTGTCACCATTGTGACAGAAAGCCAGATAAAAATAAGATATGAACCATTGTAATCGCTCTTATGCTGTAATTTATAACTATGGGTCATTTCATAAAACCTGAATGAACTCACTCAGTATTTCCCCGCTGACAAAACCTTTTTCAAACATGTTTCAGGTGATCTGTTGTGAGCAAAGAAAAGTGCCAGGAAGCACTACCAGCTTAAGAAAGTGGCTCATTGTAAATAAATAAAAGAAACATGTTTTGAAAATAAAGATTTCCATTGAAATCACCGTATTGTAAATTACTGGGTTTTATCCCTAAATTATGTAACGTGCAGTTTAAATTATTAAAAGATCCTGTTTTAAAAAGACTTCTGCTGTCGCCTAAATTAAATATCACGGGATTTCTGTCCCGCGACTCCTGAAACGGGTCAAACCGGGTCGGGGGCCGTGACAGAAATAAGGTGGTATCAGAGCCAGGTTCTCAAGCCACTGATTTAAGCCAATTAAGTATTTAGAAAATACTTAATTTCCATTAATTGCTATTTTGTGATTATTTGTTTATTTATCTGACTAATTGTGTACAGTATGAGCAAATCTTTATATGCTAGTCAATGTAGCCAGTAATACAAATTTTTAAATAATTTGACTCAAGTATTAGTACCTTTATTATCTACAGTTTAGAAGTATTATCCAGAAAATCATAAAATTTACAAATAAAACCTCGTGTGATGTAAATTTCAGTTATTTTAATAGTACCCAGTAGGAACTAATATTTAAAAAGTTTTCTATAAATTTTATGAATTCTGACTATGTCTACTTTGCTAAACAGTATGAGTAACTTATCTGAGGCCCTTCAGAATTTAAATCTCTATCCGGTAAGAGTAGAGGTTTCCAGAAATTTCAATAGATATATACCAGACATAGAAGAACCTATAAAATTTGATGCTTTACCTCTCGAGAAACCCAAACCTAAGGAAATAGAAATTGGGGAAAGTTCTAGGCAAATTGAAAAGTTACCATCTCAGGAAGAGTTAGATTTTATAATGGCAACCTATAATACTATTAAGTCTGTTAATGAAAATATTTTCAATCGCTCTCTTGAAACACAACTACCAATGAACTTAGAACCAGCTATTCCAAACCCTTCAATCCACTCGCAAATAGACGAATGGTTGATTAACGAAATACAGTTACAAAACCATCCCTATAAGCTTTTTCCTCAGTTCAATTCAAAAGCTTTATCAAATCCACCAATAAGTAACGAAAATACAGCTGAACCTCGCCTTGGTGAAGAACTAATGGACAATGGAAATAGGATCCAAGAGATTGGGGGACAGATCTCCTGGAAATACGATGAGAGGGAACACCATTACTAGAATATCATCCACAGGATAGGGGATTTATGAAACTGTTGTTGTGTAATAGTAATAGTAAAATCAGTATGTGTAAGATAAATAATAAAATGATTGTATATAGAAGCATGAAATTTTAGAAAATTTACAAATTTTGTTCGTATACGTGATTATGTGCAATTAAGTGTGATATTGGATTATTTCTTGTATACTAATTATTTATCTATAAATTAGTTATCAAATGGAAAACGCTAATAATGAACCAGTTAATGATTCTGATCAACAACCGGGGGATCAATATATGACTAGGCAGGATATAGAAAATATCGTTGCTCAAGGGATAGCCAACACTATTCCAACAATGATAGCTCAAGGGATAGCCAACGCTATTCCAGCAATCATTGCTGCTATTAAGAATCCGGTAGAACCACAACAACTCGTTCCTAGCAAACGTATTTCTGAAGATAACTTCAGTAATAGCGTAAACGGAGGCAATGATCATGTTAATCATGACAATAAACCACACCAAGCACCGCTCCCTAAGAAAATGAAAGCTGCAACGCCTGGTTGCACTTACAAAGAATTTCTTGCTTGTAAACCATCTGAGTTTGCAGGCAATGAAGGAGCGACTGCTGCACTACGTTGGTTAGAGAAAACTGAGGCAGTAATTGCCATAAGTAAATGTGCTCAGGATGATCAGGTCATGTACGCGTCAAATCTTTTCAAAGAAGGAGCGCTAGAATGGTGGAATACGGTGTTACAAGCAAAAGGAAGAAGGATGGCGTATGCTATGAACTGGGAAGAATTTAAGAGTTTGGTAGAAAGAAAATTCTGTCCCAAATATGAAAAGGAACAAATGACAAACAAGTTTCTAACCCACCGGATGGTGGATGTAGATTGTCGAAAGTATACTACGACATTCTTCGAGTATGCTAGAGTAGTACCAACCTTGGCTTCGCCAGAGCCGGTACTTATTTCTCGATATATTTGGGGATTGATTTCTGAAATCCGTAACATCGTCAAGGCTGCGAAACCTCGCACGATAGATGATGCGGTGGATTTAGCCAATACTCTGACTGACGAACTAGTACGGACAACAGAAGAAAATAGAAGGAAGGAAGTAGCCCAAAAGATTACCCAGGTAATCCATTCAGGTAACCATAACGATTTCAAGAAAGGAGGGAATGGGCAATCTTCCACTAGTCCATTTTGCAATTTTTGCAAAAGAAAGCATTTTAGAAGATGCAAAGGATACTGCAATTTTTGCAAAATTCCGGGGCATCAGGAAGAAGACTGCAGGAGGAAGAAATTTTCAGTTTGTTACAACTGTGGAGAAACTGGACACCTTAGGCCAAATTGTCCAAAACTAAGCAAACCATCTGACACTAAAGCCAAACCTGCAGAAGAAGCAAAAAGGAATGCAAGAGCCTTTCAATTGACTGCTCAGGAAGCAGAGCTCATTCCAGATGTGATAGCCGGTACGTCCTAGGTCACAACGTTTACACAAAAAGTATTATCTGACTCTGGTGCAAACCAAAGTTTTATAAATACTTCATTCTGTCAAATTCTTAACTTATCGAACTTAGGCAAATCTTTATAGTCGAAACAGGCAAAAAAGGAAAATATAGAACTCTCAGGTCATAGAATTCTTCGCCAATCTAATTCCTATGAAATTAGCCGAGTTTGATGTTGTGTTAGGAATAGATTGGTTAGTAGCCAACCATGCTCGAATTCTCTATGATAAGAACTTTATAGAAAATCCAGGCACCCGCCGGAGAAGTATTTATGATTTCAGGAAATAAACCACGTAAGGTCACACGATGAATCATGAAGGTATTCACTTAGATCCTGCTAAGATAGCCGTAAATTACTAAAATGGAAGATTTCGCAATCTCTAAATGGAAATTAGGAATTTTGTAAATTTAGCCAGATACCATAGGCAGTTTATTAAGGATTCTTTTAGATAGATATATCCTTAACTAAGTTAACACAGTTAATTCTAAATAAGAACCCAAACAAAAAGAAGCCTCTAGCATAAATTAACAAATATTCCAATCCTAGCCTTACCAGAAGGAACAGAAGATTTTAAAGTATACAGTAATGCTTCAAAGCTAAAATTTGGATATATGGTAATGCAACACAAAAAGGTAATTGTGTATGCATCAAGGCAATTGCAAAAGCACGAAGAAAGCCATACCACTTGTAAACTTAAAAATTAGAAGCCACAAGTTACTCTTAAGATTAGGAAACATTATCTAAGCAAGTTTACTATCCATAGGGGTCATAAGAATTTAAGATACATATTCGAGCAACAAGAATTAAACATGAGGAAAAGGAAATCCTCGGTGACTACGACTGTGATATTTAAGAAAGGTTGAAAACGGCTAAAGATCGCCAGAAGAATTATACAAATAGTAAACGAAAGCCGTTGGAGTTTTAAGTTAAAAACAAAATGTTATGAAAAGTATCTCCTTGGCAAGAAATTGTTAGATGTGGTAAGAAAAGAAGCTAAGTCCAAGATACGTAGGACCGTTTCCAGTAATCCAACGAATAGAACCAGTAGCTTATCGTTTACAACTACCAGAAGAATTAACTAAAGTACATGATGTATTTCAAATCTCAAGAAATGTCTATCAGACGAATCCCTGGTAGTACCTCTTCAAGATATAGGGGTAAACGAAAAGTTGAAATTCGTAGAGAAAACCCTACAAATAGAAGACCGGAAGATTAAGTTTCTCAAACACAAACAACTAGTGCTAGTGAAAGTCAAATAGGAATCCGGGAGAGGACCAGAGTACACTTGGAAAATGGAATCAGAGATGAAGCGAAAGTACCCTCATCTATTTTCAGTAAATCTCGAGGACGAGATTTTTCTTAAGGTGGGGAGGATGTAACAACTGTCACTAAAATCAATAATTAGGACGATAATTAGTCAATAAGAAAACCCTAATTGAGACACCCAAGTAATTCTGCATTAACCCTAAAAATTTCAGAACAATCAGAATCAGGATCAGGGCCCCTAAAACTCAAGGGGGGCAAACCCTAGTTGATGGTTATCTAAAATAACTCGTTGCTTAAATCTGATTGGACCAAATTTTGACTCCCCAAGGCTAGTCCCACGCGTGGCAACCCTATAGTCGGTTCGTACCCCTTACGGACCGTAAAGGGGTTAGGCTTACGGTCCGTAAGCGTGGCCAATTTCGTGTATAAATAGCAGGCCGTGGCACTTGAATCTGGGCACAAAATCGACGTTCAAAGTCGAATTACACACTGAGTTATACTCTGTATACTCTTAAAACACACACGGGTCACGAAGTGCTGCCGCAATCAGGGTAATAACTCGATCGCTATTACGATTCAACGTCCGATCGATTATAACTATCCAACGATTGTCCGAGTGCTGCTCAAATTGAGCTTGTACTTTGATTATTCGTCGTGATTTCGACTTGAATATTTGAGTGCTGTTCGAATTCGGACTATGCTCTGTTATTCGTTGTGAATCCGATTGAATTATTAAGTATCGCACTTGTTAATCGATGTGAGGGTTTGATCTCGTGAATTGACGTAACTGCTGTATTAGTTACTAACCCGTTTATGTATGCATTATTGTTAAATTAGGAATAATCAAGGCTAATCAGTAGGCTTATACACTGCTCGTTAATTCTGCAATGTGAGTCATTCTCTTTTTATCAACTGTTTTACAATACTCCAAATTATTTTCAAAGTGTTATAATTACAGGGACTAAGTCGAGGATATCTTGATTTATTGGTTAGTGGGGTATTATGCACATTACTATTTCTCCCAGTTAGGTTCATTGACCTACTAGGGAGGAACGTCACTATTAGAGTTCATTGACCTAATAGTGGTATGACCATCGTCACCATTGTGACAGAAAGCCAGATAAAAATAAGATATGAACCATTGTAATCGCTCTTATGATGTAATTTATAACTATGGGTCATTTCATAAAACCTGAATGAACTCACTCAGTATTTCCCCGCTGACAAAACCTTTTTCAAACATGTTTCAGGTGATCTGTTGTGAGCAAAGAAAAGTGCCAGGAAGCACTACCAGCTTAAGAAAGTGGCTCATTGTAAATAAATAAAAGAAACATGTTTTGAAAATAAAGATTTCCATTGAAATCACCGTATTGTAAATTACTGGGTTTTATCCCTAAATTATGTAACATGCAGTTTAAATTATTAAAAGATCCTGTTTTAAGAAGACTTCCGTTGTCGCCTAAATTAAATATCACGGGATTTCTGTCCCGCGGCTCCTGAAACGGGTCAAACCGGGTCGGGGGCCGTGACATTTTGCTACTCCAATTTTGAATTTTTTATTTTTTTATTTTGAAGTGATATACTCTAATTCTTTCTTTATATTTCAGTCTAATCACAGTTGTTTGAAATTCATACAATCTGTTGCGGGTTATTATAGGTTTGTATTAAAGAAGCGTAAAGTTAAATTAAACACAAAGAAATATTTTTAAATCTACGTTTATAATGATTTTTGCTGGTGACTAAATGATGATTATATGTGACTCTGGAGAGATGATGATGATGATGTAGAAGCCGTAGTAGTTCCTACGAAACGCAAGAAAGCATCTGCTATTGCTGTAAGATAAGATTTTATCTTACTAGAGTGATGGTGTTTCCTACCTTTTTTGTATTAAAAGAAGCATAAAGTTTGGTTTAAAGCAGCTCTTTATGAACAAAGTTAAGTATTAAGTATATGAGGACAGGGCTACTCTTCCACAGCTGACGAAGTGTTTTCATGTACTGCATCTTGGTCTGTTCACGGGATATCAGCTTTCTATAGATCATGCTGTTGATGCATTGAGTACTTTCGTGGAGTTCATGGCGATTGTCGAAGATATACTTTGATGGAGTTTAAAGCTAAAAGCACTAAATTTTTGCTATTAGGTTCGTAAATTTATCGGTGTTGTTCTTAGATTTTAAATTGTTGCTTTTAGATTTGTAAATTTCTTAGTTTCGTTTTCTTGAATTCTATGTAATTTTGTAAAGTTCAATAACAAACACTGGTTTGAACATCTGTTTGCATTGAGGTCAATAGATAATGGAAAGCCATGTTAGGTTAAACAGTGTTTTTAAGAGGAAAACAGTGTGAGAAGACAGTAGATCATATTAACTTAAACATCTGTTCATGGTTAAACAGATGTTTGGCCTTTAACAGATGTTTAGCCTTTTATATCAGAGGTTTGGACTTAAACAATTGTTTGAACTTAAATATATGTTTGGCCATAAACAGATGTTTGACCTTAAACATATGTTTTACATTAAACAGATGTTTCGCCTTCTGTATCAGATATTTGGACTTAAACAGATGTTTGACCTTAAACAGATGTTTGGCCTTAAACCAAACATTTGTTTAAGGTCAACATCTATTTCACTATTGGCCAACATTTGCTTGACTTTTGGTCAACATCTGTTTGAATTTTGTTCAATATCTTATTTTTTAAACAAGTACAGAATCCCAAATCACCCTATCATTTAAGTGAATTGAAGTAAAAGTGGAAATGATATTATTCATGTGGTCCTGTTGTTGTTTTGTTTGACCTCTAATATGGGTTCATGATCTAATCCGGTGATTTGAAGACATTGTTGTTTCATGTTTATACTAATAAATAAAAATCAAGTACACTTGGATTCTTATTAAGCTCCTCGTTTTGATTGTTTGGGTATAGTATTCTTGAAATTTGTCTTTTTTTGCAAACAGATGTTTATGGGCAAACATCTGTTTAAGCTTAGACCTTTGTTTATGTTAACAGTGTTTATATGTAACAGTGTTCTTCACATTAGTGTTTTATAGTCTGTTAGGTCGTTAGATGTCATCACCTCAGTGTTTTATATGTAACAATTTTTATGACATCAGTGTTTATATGTAACACTGTTTATCCCAGACAACTGATATATAAGGCGAAACATCTGTTTAAGCCCCAACATCTGTTTAAAAGCCTGTTACAACCACTGTGTTGGTTGAAACATTTGATTGTTAAAAGTTATCCTCTGCTGAAATACAACCTCTGTTTCTTCAAACTTCGTGTTGACCACTGACTTACCAAACATCAGTGTTTAAAAAACTGTTGGGTATCCACTGATAGGAAAAAATAGCCACTGCTCACTTTTTTATTGTTGACATCCATTGATATTGACCATCAATGGTTTTCCTAAAAAACAGCCACTGCTCACATTTTTATTATTGATGGTATTAATTAGTGACAGATTGAAATTATCAAATAAAAACTAGAATTATAATGAAATTACCATTTTACCTAATCGTTACATTCCAATGAGATAAGAGTTCCTCCAACATTGTTTTCATGATAAAATTTAAAGTTAAATTAAAAAAATACTTGATGACTATTTGTTCCGAATCAAATCAGTAATTAATGCTAATTTCTTGAGCTTTGGACATTTAAAATATGCAAAATGTGAATTTCAAACTGACGGTTATTATCTCTTAATTAAAGTTAAGATAAAAATTAGAAAAGTCATCATGACAATTGCTTTCAAATCAGATCACTGATAATATCAGTAATTTTTAAAATTAAAAATATGCAAAATGGTAATTTAAAATTGACGTTCTCTTTTTTTCCTACTTTGCATATCATTTTTAAAATTTAATTAGTTAAATAAAGCAGGATATAAAGATATACACTACTTACCTTTCAGTTCCCAATAAACATCATGACAATTGCTTTCAAATCAGATCAGTAATTACTGATAATATCAGTAATTTTGAAATTCAAAATTCAAACCATATATTCTTATCCTATAAATCAGATATAATTATCTGGTTTCACATTCAAATTTCGCTCCCTAATATATGTGAGCGTATCTTTCTCTCTCAAATGCATCTTTCTCATGATTCAGCCGCTTATCTCCGATTAGACTTTTTTGTTCGAATGTTTGTTGATTATGTTTACATGTTATCGTTCCAGTATCATTGTTCCAACATCGTCGTTTCAATGAAAATTCGCATCCGACATCAACCTTTCAATATCGATGTTGTAGTATCATTGTTGCAACATCGTGAAAAGTTGCATGTGCTACCTTTTTTTATGGCAGAGTTGCAGCTTGAACGGACGATATGTATCTTCTATCTTGAAAAGTTTCATGTGCTATCTTCTTTGATGGGAGAGTTGCATTTTTTTGATTTTCGTTAAATCGAAAGTCATGTTTTCTTGCGCCAGGAAGATTTTTTGGTTTTATAGAAAGTATAGATTCGTGCATATCGTGAAAACTCAGATGTGCTACAACAGTTGAGAAGATACCTTTGCATTTTAGGTTTATTTCTTATTTGTGTTATCAGTAATATAGAGTGCGGTGATAGTGACGTGCAGTTCATGGCGATGCTGAAGGACATACATTGAGAGGTATCATTGTTGAAAACTCAGATGTGCTACAATAGTTGAGAAGATACCTTTGCATTTTAGGTTTATTACTTATTTGTGTTGTCAGTAATATAGAGTGCGGTGATAGTGACGTGCAGTTCATGGCGATGCTGAAGGACATACATCGAGAGGTTCAGCAATCGATGGAGTTGAAACTAAAGTTTCTTAATTCTTGCTATTATTCTTAGATTTGAACTTTAATATTGTTCAGTATGTGATGTAATTATTGGACTTTTAGTTTTAAGGTCATGAATAAATTTAATTTTATGAATCTATGTTGTGTTTTATTTTTACTTATTATTTAGTGTTTCAGTAATATTTAGATTATGTTGATGTTGAATTGTGTCTGAATATCTGTTTGGTAAGTCAACAGAGGTTTAATAGTGTCAAGGATTTGTTTGATGGTCAACCTCTGTTTCTTCATTCTTGATGTTGACCACTCACTGACCAAACATCTGTGTTACAATCACTGTTGGCTATCCACTGATAGTTAAAAAATAGTCACGGCTCACATTTTTATTGTTGAAATCCACTGATATTGAGAATCATTGGTTTTCCTAAAAAAACATCAACTGCTCACATTTTCAACAGGGATGTAATGCAACGAGTCCTCTCAAATGAATAGACGGACGCTTGCTTCCTCTCAAAGGGTTATGGTGTGGTTATAACAGCTGATCATGCTAAGGATTGTTATAATTAACCACTGCTCCTTATAAAGACTAATGGGCTTATTGACTCATGAGGCCTATGCACTGTTGAAGACAAAGCCCTGTTAAAGACAAGCACTTATGTACCTAAAGCCTGATCAATGAAAGGAAAACCATTGCTTAGTAGCAGCAGTGTTTCAGCATCTACAGCGGATTCAACTTTAGTATTTATGTATCAGTGTTTCTTATGTAACAGTGTTTAGAGTAGTAGTGGTTATCTATACTTTATATCTCGAGACAAACCCTATACAAATTCAAAGACGAATCACTGTCCAACAACAAAAGTGGTTCAGCATCAACAGTAGATATTCTACCTTTGTTTATGTTAACAGTATTTATATGTAACAGTATTTATCACATCAGTGTTTTATACTCTGTTAGATTGTTAGATTTCATATCACTGAGATGTTTATATGTAACGTTATTTATCACATAACCCCATTTTGATTGTTAGATTGCATATCACTGATCTGTACTATAAATTGAACAGTGGTTTAATCTTTATACTACTAAATAAAAATGAAGTACACTTGGATGATTATTAAGCTCCCCATTTTGATTGTTTGGGTATAGTATTCTTGAAATTTCTCTTTTTTTTTTTTTTTTGCAAACAGATGTTTATGGGCCAACTTCTTTTTAAGGTTAAACATTTGTTTAATTTCGAACATCTGTTTATGTCCAAATATTTGTTTAACTCCAAACAACTGATATAGAAGGTCAAATATCTGTTTAAGGTCAAACAATCTCAAAATAGTTAAAACTGATAGTTTTCGCTAATCCTTAAAAGTCTGTTACAACCACTGATTTGGTTCAAACATCTGATTGTTAAATGTTATCCACTGTTGAAAGACAGCTTCTGTTTCTTCAATCTTCATGTTGACCACTGTCTGACTAAGCATCAGTGTTTCGATAACTGTTGGCTATCCACTGATAGTTAAATAATAGTCAGCAAACTACTGCCCATAGCTAAGAAAGTATAACTTAGCAGATGTTTCCCTCGGCAAACATATACCATAGCAGTGGTTTTGAAATTGCTGGTAATTTCAAATTCAAAATGCCTTGGGATATGTACTTTGCAATTAATGCACGTCAGGCAATCACTTCTGTCTTATGGTAAAGGCGTCTTATAGGTAAATGAATAGGTTAATTGCAATTATAATAACGTGTTTAATTTTATATTTTTCCCATGTAAATGCATTAAAAGCCTAACGAGTGTCGCTTCATATTCTTTCGTCTGACGATGTATTTAGTTATAACCGCCTTCATTGGGTATATAAAATACATTGGGCAGAGATTTTGGTCATTACCGTTTTCATCCATCTACTAAATCATCTTCAAAAATTTTGTTGACGAGATTTTCACAAGGCTCTCTGCAGAATGGAAAAAATTGGGTTTCAAGTGATTGTTGACGAGATTTTCACAAGGCTCTCTGCAGAAGATATTGGCCGTTTCAAATGTCTTTCGAAGAATTTTTATAGGGAATTGTCAAGTCATGCATTTCAGATGATGCATGCTATCCGACGTGGAGATTCAGTACAAAAGAAACTACTATCCTGTAAAGACACGTCAATTGTCATTGACGACGTAGTTGGTGGTAATTTAGATGTTGTTAGAAGCAAAACCTTAAGTTTTCCTAACTATGTGCACCCTAGCTTCTTACGTATTCTATCTTCATTTAATGGTTTGTTGTTAGTTTGCAATGAAGGGATTTCCTGTCAGTTGATTCTTTGGAATCCAACTATCAGGCGTTATAAGGTTTTATGTAATGACTACTTCAATTACAATCATCATCGAAACTCTGATACTGGTGGAATTTATTTTGATCAGTTCAATGATCTGAAAGTGCTGAACATCAGATGTTACCGTAATGTAACTGCTGCTCGTGTTTACTCACGACGTCGTGAGTCATGGAGAACAATAAATTTCGGTAGTGTAAACAATTATGGTTCAAGTCATTATTCATGGTCTACAGGAGTTTATGCTGATAAAACCATATATTTTATGGTTTCAAATTATTGGTATACACTAGGTAAGAGGAACATCGTTGCTTTTGATCTTCCTAGTGAGACTTTAAGAATGCTTCATTTTTTCGAGAGTATTGTAGTCAATCCTTGCCAAGGGCATTTTTTGACCATCGGAAAGAGGTTGCATTTGATTGTTATTGGAAAGTCTGCTGAGCTAACTGCTGATTTGCTCAGATATGAAGAAGAAGGCTGGATGAAGGTGTTTGTTTTCAATAATCCTCGTGTAGTTAATTATGTAGATAGTCGCCGAAGTACTAATATAATTGAAGACAACAAGTGGCTGATAACAAGCATCTGGGGGGACATGATTGAAGTTGATCTGAGCAAAGAACTTCTGAAATACCTCCAACATGTTGACAACTACAATGGTCCGAAAGGAGCTTTACTTATCGAAACTATTGTTTCACCAATTGATTAGGAATTAGGATCCTGTATTTTATTGAATGTTATTTGTTGTTTTGACAATTGTATTTTTTATATAATTAGTTGTGTTAAAATTCTTAATCATGTTTGTTATTTAAATTAAGTAAATGAATATTGATGTTTGAGAGTGTAAAAGCTTGTAATATTGGCAAAGGTCTGTTTAAATGATCAAAGCTCTGTTATTGGGAACAGATGTTTCAAAATTAAACAGTGGTTGATACATCTGTTGACTTGGGTCAACAGATGGATGAACTCTGATGATGTTTGAAACTTGTAGTTTTTATATAATTAGTTGTGTTAAAAATATTAACCATGTTTGTTATTTAAATTAAGTAAATAAATATTTAGGTTTGAGAGTGTAAGAGCTTGTAGTATTGGCAAAGGTATGTTTAAATCATCAAAGCTCTGTTATTGGGAACAGATGTTTGAAAATAAAACTGTGGTTGATACATCTGTTGATTTTGGTTAACAGATAGATGAAAACAGATGTTTGGAACTACTGTTGAGAAAACTGTGGTTGAAACCGCTGTTTGGTTAAAATGGTGGTTTAAAACCACTGTTTGGTTAAAATAGTGTTTTGTGGAGGTTGAAGGGGATTGAAATGACTGATGGGTTAAAATATTGTTTTTTTTTTTTTTTTTTTTTTGAGTAGGAAGATTCTTGAATCACTGTTTATATAAGGATTGTTGTTAAAGCTCAGTGTTTTAATCCACTGATAGGGTATCCACTGATAGTTATAGTCAGCTACTGTTTTTATTTTCAACACTGTAATATTGGCAAAAGTATGTTTAAATGATCAAAGCTATACACATATCTATGTATTCTATCAATATATGTTATGTATGTTAAATATCTTTTATATTTACTTATAGTTGTCTTTTAGCTATAATAAATAACATGTTTTCGTACAATATTTATACACATATCTATATATTCTGTCAATATATGTTATGCATAATTTTCTAAGAATCGATCCGTGTTTGCACACAGGTCTTACCGCTTCAGTGGTTGAAACACCAGTTATTCTAACAAACAGTAATTAATCTAAATAACTTTCCCGAGCCCGGGAAGCAATCCCGGGTAAAAACCTAGTATATTAATAAACAAACATAATGAATAGTGCTTCTTATTATTATAATAATATATAGATTTTTTTATCAAATAAGTCAATACTTTAACAAAGTTTAGTTGAGAATAAATAATAACTAAATACTTTAGCCAAGTTTCATATTTGTTTTTATATAGATCAATTTATTTATGATTAAATTACTTTTTAAGTTCCTATGGTTTTATTTATTTTATTAAAAGAAAAGAAAAAAAAAAGATAACAAGGGCATTTCATTTAGGTTTTTGGAAGTCCTTTAATGGCTTAAGTCCGCTTAACTACAAAACTAAACACCAAAAACCACCTAATGGATTTATGGATCCATGGCACAATAAATGGTCATTTGCCTCTCGTCCGTGCCCAGAAAAAGAAGAAAAAGAGATCTCTCTCTCAAATGCCTTTAATTGACCTTAACTTTTAATAATTTTATAGTGCGGCAATAGATATTGGTTGTTGACTTATTGTATTACCCTATATACACATTTACATTTACATTTACATTTACAATTACATTACAAGTTAAAAGGAATAGTACCAGGCAGGCCTGGTACTTTCCTATTGGACCAGCCTATTTTTTATTTAATTTTATTTCCAGTTTAAAATTACGCTTTCGTCCTTCGTTTAAAATTACGGTTTTACAAGTTAAAAGGAATAGTGTCAGGCGCCAGGCAGCTTGCCTGGCACTTTCCTATTGGACCAGCCTATTTTTCATTTAATTTTATTCCCAGTTTAAAATTACGCTTTCGTCCTTCGTTTAAAATTACGGTTTTACAAGTTAAAAGGAATAGTGTCAGGCAAGCTGCCTGGCACTTTCCTATTGGACCAGGCTATTTTTAATTTAATTTTATTTCCAGTTTAAAATTACGCTTTCGTCCTTCATTTAAAATTGCGGTTTTGCCCCTAGCTAAAAAATAAAATTACAATTTTGCCCCTAGCTAAAATTAAGTTTTCGCCCCCAGCTCAAAATAAAATTATAATTTTGCCCTTAGCTCAAAATTACGCTTTTGCCCTCGATTAAAAAAATACATTTTTAATTTTGTTACCAGTTTAAAATTACGGTTTCGCCCTCCGTTTAAAATTACGGTTTTGCCCCCAGTTCAAAATAAAATTTTGTTTTCCCCTCTAGCTAAAAATTACGATTCTGCCCTCAGCTCAAAATTACGTTTTTGCCTCCAGTTCAAAATAAAATTATGTTTTCCCCCTAACTCAAAATTATTAGCTGCCTATCACTTCTCTATTGGACCAATTCATTTTTTATTTAATTTTATTATCAGTTTAAAATTACTCTTTCGTCCTTCGTTTAAAATTACATTTTTGCCCCCAGCTAAAAATAAAATTATAATTTTGCCCTAGCTCAAAATACGCTTTTGACCTCGGTTCAAAAACTCTTTTTTAATTTTGTTCCCAGTTTAAAATTACGGTTTCGCCATCCGTTTAAAATTACGTTTTGGCCCCAGTTAAAAATAAAATGTTGTTTTTTCCTCTAGCTCAAAATTACGTTTTTCCCACAGTTAAAAATAAAATTATGTTTTCCACTAGCTCAAAATTATGCTTTTACTCTCAGTTTAAAATCATGATTTCACCTCCTGTTCAAAATATAATTCTGATTTTGCCCTCTGTACAGACATATATGTTATGAGAGAGAAATATTTGTCTTATTGCCCCGCAACGCGGGCAGGGCAAAAACTAGTTAAGAACATAATTCACAAATGGAGTATCTTAGACCAAAATATTGCATTTCGGGTATCTACTTTCTCGTTACTAGTATTCATCCTTTTTTTTCCATGGTGGAGTAGTAAGGGAGAGTTTTGGTGTACTAAGGGACCCAAGTTCGATTTCTGTCATTCCCATTATTTTCTATTTTCTACGGCACGTGGTGATAATGGGAGACTAGGCGAATAGGTGGAGATCGCTAGTTCGATCCTTGAACTGAGCGGATTTTACCTCACTGCCAGTGGCAAAGCTTGAGATTTCGGACCTGAGGGTCGAAAACGTATATACCTAAAAATTTCTATAAGACCGGAGGGGTCGAAAACGTATATACCAAAATATTTGTATACGAAAACTACATACTATCCACTACTGAGCGAAAAGTTCACGGGGGGGGGGGGGAGGGGCGGCCGCCCCCTCCCGACCTATAGAAGCTGCGCCACTGCTCACTGCAATGTCGTGCCTTCGGACAAGTGTTCACGGGCTTCGGCCCTAGGTGAGGGTTTTCCCCGGTTCGGAGGCGAGTGTATCCCGATGTGGTGAATTTCGCCAGTAACCCATTTGAATAATTTGTTAGACCATTAAAAAAAGTATTCAACCTTTTCAACTTTGATAAAGAAAGACTAAGTAACTTTGAATGGGTCTAGTAATTTTGACCAAGGCTAATCATAACAAAAGTTCTCCGTAATGTTAATGGACCCAATTAACCCTTAGAGGGAGACAATTTGGTGAATCCCAAAAGTCGTTAAAACAAATAGTGGCCTCTCATAGAATGATTCGGAAAGATTAATGTCATAAAAAATAACAATATTATATCTTATTTCGTACGAAAATGTTCTTAATCTAAATTTGACACATTAAGTATCAGGACTAGTTCAGAATACACGAGAACCTCCTCAAACCGAAAATACCCTTGAATAAACAAGAAAAGCTGGTAGGGAGTTATGTTAAGACTATGTAAACAACAATTTGTTGATGTAGTCATGTAGATGTCATGTGGATTTTTTTTTTTTTTTTTTTGTGAGATAGAACACCAATTCATTAATTTTGACTGCTTTAAACACCAATTTACCATGAAAATTATCCATTTCAACATTTATATATAAGTACATGTATTATAAACAGGTTATGTGACTTTAAAATAACGAAATTTGGTTGAATATGCAAAACAAATTAGACCAAAGGGCTTTTGGTCTAGCGCGGTATTAAGATGTTAGATAAGTATTTGCCTTTCTAAGCATGGGCGTAGGATAGTAGGGGCGGGAGGGGGCAGCCGACCCCACGAACTTTTCGCTCAGTAGTGGAGAGTATGTAGTTTTCGTATAGAAATTTTTGGGTATATACGTTTTTGACCCCCTGGTTTTATAGAAATATTTTGGTCTATACGTTTTCGACCCCTCGGTCAGAAATTTCAAGTTTTGCCACTGTTTCTAAGTGGTGTGGGTTCAATCAGTGGCGAAGTTTGAGATTTCCGATAGGGGGTCGAAAACGTATATATCCAAAAATTTCTTTAGAACCAAGGGGTCGAAAACGTATATAGCCAAAAATTTCTATACGAAAACCACATCTATTACACTACTACTGAGCGAAAAGTTCGGGGGTCGGACCCCCCCCCCCTCCACCGGCCCCTTCTAACCTGCGCCAATAGGTTCAATACATATGGTGGACAAAAGGTGTAGTTTAATAGTAGAATTAGAGATAGTATGAGTTGTCATTCTTAAAAATAATGCAAAATATATAAACATGTTAGTTTTTATGAAATGATACACAATAATGAATGGTTTATTTATATTGTTCTTTGTGTTACATTCAGTTAAATTTCACATTTACTTTCGAATTCAGAATAGTATTGATGAATATATCTTGTTCACTCATGATTCATATAGTTATCCATTTTTAAAAAATATAAACTCTTGTTGTTTGTTTTTTACTTTTGACTTGAAACATATTGATATAGGGAATCTTGTATGTCACGCGGGCCTATTTTTGGGCTTCAGACTTTCAGAGTGCTGTTACTGTTGTATGAAGCGGCCTTGTTACACGGGCCTATTTTTAAACTTTAACCCAAACCAAGGGATTACATTTTAGTATCTCATAGTAAATAGTATGCCTTAAGGGAAAATAAACTTTCTTTTATGTGAAAAAAATAAACTTGCTTTTATGTGTGTGTGTGTGTATAATAATGTCAAAGCAAGTTTAAATACACAGCAATATTTATAATCACAGCTCTAATCTTATACTTTTTCCACATCTCATCTATAAAATTAACAAGAGTAAAATGCCCGGATAGTCCCTGTGGTTTTGTGTGGTTTTGTAAAATAACACCTATAGTCCCAAACTTTTGGAAATTACACCGGTGCTCCCTGTGGTTTGACAGTTTGTTACTCGGATAATCCCTAGAGTGGATGTTCATTAGTTTTCACCATTAAGTCCATGTAAAATGACCAAAATGCCCTTAGTATATTAAACTAAAACCCTAAAAGTAGATATATTAAAATTATCACACAATAAAGAAAACTCTCTCTACCTTCTCACTTCATTAAAAAACCACCACCACAAACCTCCACCGCCGCCATCACCACTCAGCCACCACCACCATCACCACCGCTATCACCGCCCCCGCCACAACCACCACCACCGCCATCACCAAGCCCCCGCCACAGCCACCACCGCTGCCATCATCACCATCACCACTCGCCACCGCACCTCGACTCGCCACCATACATATCCAAATTTTGATGCCTAATTACATACCGGTTGCATCAAACAACTTATATTTTAGTCATGGTTGTAAAACAAGGTTTCCAAGGCCGAGTACTCTCCGAGTAATCGCTACAAGGTAGGCTGCCGAGGCGACTTTCTTTGACTCTGCCTAATTACTCGGAATCGGTCAAACACGGTCAACCTCGGCCAAAATCGTATCTAGTAGGTCAACTCGGGCCTTGTTTGACTTAAAAAATAATAAAACATAATTTCTATGCCTATTATATTAAAGAATGAATATCATTTTCACGTATTTTGTTATAGATATTAATAAATTTATGTTATTTGACATATATTTAATTTCCAAAAACTTATTTCTTTATAATTTAACATGTCCGAGTACTCCCCGAGTACTCTCCGCCTAGGCCGAGTACTCTCAACTCCCCGGTCGGCCGACTAGGGAGCGCCTAGCGACTTTTACAACCATGATTTTAGTCTTCCACATGATTCAAATTTGAATCCCAACATCTTGGAATTATACTAGAAAAACCTTCAACAAAATCTTTAATTTTCAAGATTCAGATAAATAATTGTTTCTTTTTCTTGAGGTTTTCATCAAGATTGTACATAGAACAAGAAAGGCAAATATAAAAACAACCTATTATGATTATAGCTAGTAGCAAGCTTAATCCTCTTACCGTCGGTCACCCACCACTTACCTCCGTCACCGTCCACCGTCCTTCATCATACTCCACCACTCATCTCCGGTCACAACCACC
Source organism: Helianthus annuus (assembly GCF_002127325.2). Lineage (NCBI taxonomy): Eukaryota > Viridiplantae > Streptophyta > Magnoliopsida > Asterales > Asteraceae > Helianthus > Helianthus annuus. The sequence continues at coordinate 67,569,623 of NC_035433.2, forward strand.
AAACACCACTATTACGATCGGAGCTTCGATGCCACATGTGCAGAGAAAGCCGTATCGGCGGTAACAAATCCTAGGCCACGGAGTGGAGATCGGAGGAAGCGAGAGTGGAGGCGGACAGTGGGGGTACAGGAAGTGGTGGTGGAGGAGGAGATGATGGAGGGGAAGGAGAGAGAGGCTGGTAATGTGTAGACGCCATTGTTGGAAGATTTAGAGGTGCATGTTTTTTTATGGGGCCAATTGATATTTTTAAAGGATTAATTAGTTTTTTATATATATTACTAAAAGCAAGGGGTAACTTTGTCATTTTATATAGATTTAATGGAGAAAACTAACGCAAATCTACTCTAGCGACTATCCTAGTAACAAACTGTCAAACCACAGGGAGCACCGGTGTAATTTCCAAAAGTTGAGGACTATATGTATTATTTTACAAAACCACATGAACTATCCAGGCATTTTACACAATTAAAAATTAGCACATTTAGTTCAAACATTCATTCCACATGGTGTTTGTTTACCTATACTTCTTCCACAATTACCCACTTACCTGCTATACAATATCACACATTTCATTTCTTATATACAATTCTTACATTTCATTAATTATATCGTCAACTTATGGAGTTTGACTCTTCAAGGTCAAACTGTCACTTCTTACTTATTGTACATGTATGAAAGTACACATAGGTACTCCCTTACAATTCTAACATACTTACGAAAACGTCAATTTTATCATTTCTTGTAAAAAATTTCTTCCCTTACCAATATTTAAATCATTCGTCTGGGTCTTAGTCTGTTATTCATCCGAGTCTCATTAATCGATTACTATCATGTAACTTGATTCGATATTTCTTTCCTTCCATAAAATTTTCTTGCTTCAACAACAGTTGTCAAGGGTTATGCTTACTTCATGCATCAACCCTTTCATGTTGTTTTACTATTACTTTTTTATAATTAACATCTCAACTTCGTTTGACTTTTTCAGAAAGTCAAACTCTAAATATATTCTTATCTATGCTTTATCAATTAGCTACAACCTATCCCACGTATGTTCATATATGCACTTACATATACATATGCATTCTGTTATCAGGCAATATGTTTAACCTGACAAAGCTATTAACATCGTTTACTTACAATGTTTATACTTACCTTAGTTGGGGAGAGAAATGAATCCCCTCTTTCATTTATATCCATTCCTACTCGCTTAGGGACTCTACCTTTCTTTCATTGATATCTCGCTCTTAAGGTTTTATCCATACTTACCTACGGATTCCCATCCCCTTTTCGTTCAAACCTTTTTCATTAACTCCCGTACTTACCTACGAACACGAACCTTCCTTTCAAATCTTTCATTCGTACCTTACATTCACGTATGTTTGATCGGTGCCCACTTACGGGTTCAATCCTTTCATTCCTACTTTGTTTTTATTTGTTTGATATGTTCTTACATACGGATTCAAATATTTTTACCTTTCATTCTTATTTGTTTGATTCGTTCTTACTTACAGATTCAAACCTTTCATTCATACCCTTCTTTCTTATATGTTTGAACCGTACTCACCTGCGGATTCAAACCTTACATTCATACTTTTCTTTCTTATATGCTTGATCCGTATTCATCTACGGATTCAAACCTTTCATTCTTATAGAATGCTCTCGTTTTTTTGAGAGTCTTATAACCCATTTCACCCACACGACCACCTACTTCCCAATTCTACCAAAAATACATGTGACGCTTCTCTTGGTCTCATAAGCGTCCTATGCTTCTTGCGCATGTTCCAGGCGTGCAATCCACATACTAGTCTCGTCCCTTCATGTAATCATCACCTTATGTCCGTGAAAACAGATTTTAGCTCATGCAACACTTTTAAGAACTTACAAAACAACATTTTGTCTTGATCGAGTCTCAAATTGTATAGGTCACTAATCACAAGAGCATACGGGTTTGATCTTGTACTTAGTTTCACTCAACCCAGGGCTCTGATACCAACTTGTAAGGCTTTGAACCGTTTCAATCGAAAACACGCAGTAGAAAATGTGATCCATATAATTTCTTTCTTTATAATTGTTCTAGCATACTTAGACAACATTTACAATGACTCTTTAACAAGAACTACATTCTTCATTCTCATTTAATAGATAAAATATAACCCACTTTTACAAATCTACAAGACCCCTCTCCTGTACAATCCATGCTTAGACTCGATCTTCACCGCTTTGCATTCGAACAGTGTTCCTTCCTAATACATTCACATTCTTCACAATTAACATCAACTCGCTTTTTAATCTCAACTAACAGTCAATCAAACACATAATGTGCAAATCATGCCATTCAAGCATATTTCCACTTAAAGCACATTCCTCATGTTAGTTTACTATCAATCATGTCATTATCACATTGTGCACATGTTTATCCATTGCGAGCATAGAATTTCACATACTAACCTATACTAGGCATTTCATCAAACACTTGGTGTGTGTACTACTATCTAATCAGTATGTACAAGTACTTCATTCCTTTTGTAAGAACATCACCTGAAATACGTCCCTCAACTGGTTGATCCGATGAAGAGTGGGCCGATCTCCAATCTACAAAACAGAACACCATTAGGACTCGTTACAGGAATGAGGTTATTCCTGTAACCACCCTTCGGCGTGAGAATAAGAATTCGTTTGTGGGAGTAAAAGAGAATGTAATGAGAGAGAACAATGTGTCTTACCTTCATGACAGCATCTCTATTTATACTTATGGGTGACTTTAGGGTTTCCCCTTAAGTCGGGAAGTCGGTTAGGCGACATCTCCTACTTTGTCGGAGATTATTTCATAGTATATTTGCATGGAGATTTCCTCCATATTTATTTATTGCTGCTTATTTAATGGTGGATATTTGACTCAGAATGACCGGGCCGGGTCATTCCTCCACACATTTCTTCCAACTTCTTGCTTTCATTCATCAACACAACTAAACATCCAATTATTTCATACCATACTCAACCTAACTAACAAGCATCCATCACATATTACATGTAGGAACTAGGTTCACTTTTTATTAAAAATATTAATAAAAATAATAAATAATAACGAGACTCTCGTTATTTGTGGGAAATTCGACTAGTACAATACCGGTTACAAAAATAAATAAACCAATATAAAATACAATTTAATTGTACCAATCTTGATTTAAGCCAACATCTTTGGAAGAACTTCAACCGCACCATCTTGTACAAACCTTTGCTGCAAGAATGAACAAACTGTCGTTGACGGTTTTGATTGAGGATCGTGTTAGACACGGGGCCCTTAAAACAGATTCCGCGCCTTCTCTCAGACGGTCTGTTTCCAGGATACAACAACCGAAGCAGTAGTTGTACTGCCGGAGATGACACTCGCGCCCGAGATTACACCGGGTATAAATTGGTGTTCATAAAATTGGAACAATGTAAAGGATTATAGAATTGAGAGTACTCCTCTTAATGAAAACATCGAGACTAAAGAGAATGTATATTTTCCTGTGTCTAGTATGAACCACCAAGTTCACATAAATACACCTATAGTTTTAATCTCATTAAAACTCGTAACAAAATAGGCATTAATCTTGGCATAACTATAACATTAATCTTGTAATAAACAAGATAATGAATATGACATTAATCTCTAATTTAATGGACTTAAGTGGTTAGTCAAAACGGTCATATTCATCATGACACGAATTAAATGGTTTGAAACAACTAGTTTGACTAGGTCTAACTAGATCTTTTACTACTGTTGCAAACCTGCGCGCATGCTAGAACTGATCCGCCAGTCCGCATGCCACGCTTCAAGGATCTCATGCCACGCCATATGGAGCCGCGCGCCATACGGATGCCACTACGCATACCAGGACGCCACCCGGTCATGCGCCGTCTATACTCGTGCGCCACCTGCACTCTCCGCCCTAGCCAATGACGTGCGCCATGCGCCTAAGGAGCTCGCGCCGCATCGACATGCCATGGAATTCGCTTACGCCACCCAAGGGTGCGCCATAAACGGACCCGCCATGTATCTGACCACGCGCTCATGGACAAAAATACAAAGGCGGTGTGCGAAGTTCAAAGTGCACTACATAGGGCCTATAGCCCATGGCACGCGCGCATATGTGCATGAGTACAAGGAGTGCCCCTCCTTATAAACCACTGTTAGTTTTGTCATCCCACCTATGTGGGACAAGTTGACAAAACTAATCCATTTTATTCATCTTTGTTTGTTCCAAACATACAACTTCAAGCTTCGATATCTCATTCATCTTAGCTCTATTTGGACATAGTTTGAACACAAACCATAAATAATTATTTATACAACACATATATAAATATTATTAATGTCCAAAATATTTAGTGAAAAACTCATTTTCACTAAAATTTCCAACAATCCCCCACATGAATGGAGATCGATTAAAACACACAAAATTCCCCGATGAAAACTCGACAGTCGAGTATTGTAGGATAGGTAGGTGTAGCCTTTGAACCTTCCTTTGTGAAGCATACTTAGCCTACTAGGGTTTTGTAGACGTGATGTCCTTGAACAACCCCCCATTTGTGTAAACGACAATATACATTCATACAATACTTTCCCTAGCCATGCCATCTCCTCATGTATGTCTCCAATAATGGTCATGGAGCACTTTCCTGGTTCTGCGGGAGCTCTAGGAATTATGCCCTAATTCCATTCGAAGCGACCACACTTCTCTCCAACATAGGTGATTTCCCTTTAAATCATTAAAAGCAATATGGTTTACTATGATTTACACAAATCATAAAACCACTTATTATGCTTAACCTCATAACAATGTCACTGAATATTATAGGAATGGACTAGGACGTATTTAAACACCCTTTTATAGTTTTAGGGGGATATATGAAACATATAAACTAGCTTATATATAAACATATATATTAGCTACGCCCCCACAGTGACTACCCTTCGGTTCATGATTAAGTTGGCCTATTGAACCTAGATCTTGGGATCTCCAGTCAACTAGGTTAGGTTTCCCTCATGTCCCTTTTCCATGGCTTTAGTCCCATTCCACAACCTGATCTCTTATCAACCCACTGGTTGTTGGATCCAAAATTATCTTTGACTTCGCTAAGTCACCAACGACAATTTAAATTAAGATCAGTTGTTCTAACGTGTTTCTTGACTCGCTAGTCACTTTTGCCTTTTAGTCGATTCATAAGACTTATAACTCGTGATCTCAACCTGGATCCAGTTATGTACCTTGTTTTTAGAATGACATGAAACTCAATTCATGGCTAGACACGTTTTCACCATGCCTTTGGTGTGTCATGACTGACATCTTACTAGATTTTGAATCTAACCAATTGGGAACATAACTTGTTTGCCTTTTTATCTCCAAGGCTTCACCATTGACTTCCTAAAGACTTAAACATAAGTCTTAATCCAAGTCACTTTGATGAAAAATCTTTGTATAAAATCACTTGAGTCTTGAGATATAGCCAATTAGATTGACTCTCAACAACAAAGCATTCACGTATGCCTATAGTGATATATACATTTACGTTGTTGTTTCATTAATACTATGTATTGGGATACTCTCCCAAATTGAGGACCAAGCCTCCACATAGTTTAAACTACATTGATGGTGGTAGAAGCATCTACAAGTCCATCACTATTGTAAATTTCCATTAATAAATTTCCTAAATTTATTAAAACATTTACAATAATAACATATATTTCTTTCATATGTTATATTCTTTGAAAACTTACATGTGCATTTCCATGTTGATGCTCTCAACATTAGATGACATATCTTGTTTTCGTGTATTCCATCTCAAACCATACACCACGTTTCTCAGGACGCCGTTATGCATTTTATGTTTGATTTGTGACTTATTACATAAGTCGTGATCACAACCCGCTCATTGTGTTTGTGTAAATTACTTTTTACACTTTGTATCAAAATGTGTATCCTTTTGACAACTTATTAGTAGTCCAAAATAACAGATACACCAATGATATCTAAACATCAAAAGCCAAAGTGTTATTATCTTCAACACTTTTTACCGAAATAAACGCAATTATTTCGTTCGGTGTCATGTTCTGAGGTACCCCTCATCTTGGAACTCTAAACTTGAATAATCACAAGTTGTCCAAAGTATAAAGTTGTTTACAATAACTACTCGCAAGTGGTTGAGCAACTTATTATATTTATAACAACATCGAGTTGTTTTTCACCAAATAGTCTCTCCAAGACTATTATATGGTTCAAGACGTTATACTTTGCAAAGACATGTTTTATTCGTTCAAAACATTTCTCGTTTTTGTAAGTGTTTTAATATTAAACTATATATTTATGTTTTGATTACAAATCAAGACAATAAACCTTATAATAGTTTAATAAATAAAACAATTTCAAACTCGCTTGTTTGAAAATAAAACGAATACACATCGTTTTAATAAATGGTTTATCATATTCAAACCATTTCTAACCGCTGTTAGATAATAACGATTATCAATCGTTAAAAAGAGTGGTTTGTATGACAACCAATTCTAATATGCTAATTAGAATTTAAATGTTGAACAAACATTCAAAATATTCGGTTTTTATAAAGTAAACCGCTTCTAACGCGCTCGTTAGAAATAAAACGAATACAATTATTCACTTTTGGTTTAAATGAACGTTTTCTAACACGCTCATTAGAAATGAACACAAATCTTTTCTAACACGCTCGTTAGAAAATATATAAAACGATTACAAATCATCTTAAATAATTTATCATAGTTAACCCGGTTCTAACCCGCTCGTTAGAAATTAACGATTGGAAATCGTTAAAATAGTTGGTTATAAGATAAACTAATTCTAATATGCCCATTAGAAAATGAAACGATTATTTATTGCCATAAGCCGTTTTTGGTTTATATAAAATAAACGTTTTCTAACCCGCTTGTTAAAAATAAACAATTGACAAAGTCGTTAAATCGTTTCTAACACGCTCGTTAGAAAATAAACAACTATCAAACTCTTTAAATCGTTTCTAACACGCTCGCTAGAAATAATCGATTACAAAATTTGTTTCAAAGTTTATAAAAAATATAAACTATTTCTAATACGCTCATTAGAAATAAACAAATAAAAATCGTTTAAACGTATGTGGAAAAAATCCATTTCTAACTCACTCGTTAGAAATTTAATAGTTTAGACGAAACCGTTATAAGGTTTATTATCCAAAATAATTGTCTCCAACACGCTCGTCGGTAATTATTTGAAATAATAATATTTTCTAACACGCTCGTTAGAAGATCTAAACGTATATTTTCTAGCACGCTCGTTAGAAAATCTCATCGTTTTTTATCAAGTTAGTTTTACACAATCATCGTATCTAACACGCTCATTAGATATAAAGGATGATATTAAAACTTATTATTCTATAAAATTCTAACACGCTCGTTAGAGATATAAAAAGTTTTAATCTTGTTATTCTTTCAACAACGTTTCTAACACGCTCGTTAACGCTCGTTAGAAAATATTAAAACTAGTTATTTTATAAAATAATTACTTTCTAAAATGCTAATGAGAAAATATAAAAATTTAAGACTTTTAAAACCCATATTAATCTCACAATTATGGTTACTAAAAGCTTATTAAAAAATAAATTAAACGTTACAAACATTTAATTTGAAGGGGTTACAAAATAAAATTTTCTAATGCGCTCATTAGAAAATTTAGTATTTCAAAAACCTACTGAAATACATATTATTTTGTATATGTTCGGTTTTATCTAAACACGAACAAAAACCATGAACTCCAAAACTTGAATCAAAAAGTCGTTTTGCAACCCGGTATTTGGATTAAAGATTGTACTCAAATCATAAAATTAATCCGACTCATTGTACTAAATAAATATTTCCCCAAAAAATATTTACAAGATTTTAACAAAAATCCCATTAAATATTTTAACTTTCGTGAACCTAAATCCTCGTAGAGAAGGGATTTAAGATTATAACAACAATCTTCACGAAAGTCTGTTTTAAGATTGTAGGAACTAGGTTCACTTTTTATTAAAAATATTAATAAAAATAATAAATAATAACGAGACTCTCGTTATTTGTGGAAAATTTGACTAGTACAATACCGGTTACAAAAATAAATAAACCAATATAAAATACAATTTAATTGTACCAATCTTGATTTAAGCCAACATCTTTGGAAGAACTTCAACCGCACCATCTTGTACAAACCTTTGCTGCAAGAATGAACAAACTGTCGTTAACGGTTTTGGTTGAGGATCGTGTTAGACACGGGGCCCTTAAAACAGATTCCGCGCCTTCTCTCAGACGGTCTGTTTCCAGGATACAACAACCGAAGCAGTAGTTGTACTGTCGGAGATGACACTCGCGCCCGAGATTACACCGGGTATAAATTGGTGTTCATAAAATTGGAACAATGTGAAGTTGTATAGAATTGAGAGTACTCCTCTCAATGAAAACATCGAGACTAAAGAGAATGTCTATTTTCCTGTGTCTAGTATGAACCACCAAGTTCATATAAATACACCTATAGTTTTAATCTCATTAAAACTAGTAATAAAATAGGCATTAATCTTGTCATAACTATAACATTAATCTTGTAATAAACAAGATAATGAATATGACATTAATCTCTAATTTAATGGACTTAAGTGGTTAGACAAAACGGTCATATTCATCATGACACGAATTAAATGGTTTGAAACAACTAGTTTGACTAGGTCTAACTAGATCTTTTACTACTGTTGCAAACCTGCGCGCATGCTAGAACTGATCCGCCAGTCCGCATGCCACACTTCAAGGATCTCATGCCACGCCATATGGAGCCGCACGCCATACGGATGCCATTACGCATACCAGGACGCCACCCGGTCATGCGCCGTCCATACTCGTGTGCCACCTGCACTCTTCGCCCTAGCCAATGACGTGCGCCATGCGCCTAAGGAGCTCGCGCTGCATCGACATGCCATGGCATTCGCCTACGCCACCCAAGGGTGCGCCATAAGCGGACCCGCCATGGATCTGACCACGCGCTCATGGACAAAAATACAAAGGCGGTGTGCGAAGTTCAAAGTGCACTACATAGGGCCTATAGCCCACGACACGCGCGCATATGTGCATGAGTACAAGGAGTGCTCCTCCTTATAAACCACTTTAAGTTTTGTCATCCCACCTATGTGGGACAAGTTGACAAAACTAATCCATTTTATTCATCTTTGTTTGTTCCAAACATACAACTTCAAGCTTCGATATCTCATTCATCTTAGCTCTATTTGGACATAGTTTGAACACAAACCATAAATAATTATTTATACAACCCATATATAAATATTATTAATGTCCAAAATATTTAGTGAAAAACTCATTTTCACTAAAATTTCCAACACTACATAATACATAAAATTTGCACAAGAATTGGACATGGGTGATTCACTCATGTCGCCACCCTCACCATCATCAATGGGTATCATGTCAAAACATCAATCTACTTGAACTCATTCATAATCTAAGTTCTATTTGGTGATTCTAACACACCTTCATGCTCAATTTCATACAAATTCGAGGATTTGTCACACACCCATTTCTATTAAGATCATCAAATCAAAGTCTATAACTTACCACATGTTTGTTAGAGCTTGATGGTGAGAAATCTTCATTCATGCAACGTTTTCCATTCTATTTGGACCTTGATTTGGGGTTGAATTTCATCCTTGTTCAAGAGCATATTTTCTCCTCTCATTCTCTCCAAGTACGACACACAAACACTACACATACTTAGGCTAGTTTTATAAAACTTCAACCTCATCTACAAAGTTTAGTCCCTCATGTTTGTTACTTGATCACCATTGTCACACATTTCATTCCTTGCTTGTTTGACTAAGTATTTAACTGGGTTAAATAGTTATTTTATTTCATGTTATAACACATGGAAACATACTTGTGAATTTAAAGATTCGAGTTTGGGGCGTTACACGACGGGTGGCCTATGGGTTAGCTAAGCCGTCGTAGACGGGGCCTTGGCCCATCGGCGACTGGCTTAGCCCTGTTTTCCTTTTTTTTTTGTTTCTTTGATCCCTATTCCCGTAGTTCAATTCCAAAGCTCAGTTAAGCTTCTGAAATGCACCCTAAACCTATCAATGGGATGGGTGAGGTGTGGGTAAGGATGGAACTCGTATGTTAGCGTGTATGGGGATGGTACGTGTATGTATGCATGGATTTATGGGATTTATTGGTGTGTATCTAGATGGGACTTATATGTGTGTATGAGACTCATATGTATGTATGTGGATGGAACTTTTATGTATGTAGGTACATATGTATGGGTTTTGTTTGTACGTATGTAGATGAGTTTTGCATGTAAGTATGTTTTGTGATTATATGTATGAATACATTTTAAAAGTTATTAACCATGCTGTCATGATAATGGAAAATGAAGGTGCAGGTATATTCAAGAGTGTGCTCTTGAATATTGAATAATGGAATTCAAGACTGTGAATGGATGGATCACTACTGTGTCGAGGGATTTGATATGGTCAACTTTTTCCGTTAAAAGTTTATTTATATGTTGTTCTTGTATTATATGAAGTCACACACTTTTCTAATGATATGGGCGTATGGTGACTGCAGGTTATACGGGTCTTCCTTGTGAGGTGTAGAACGACTGAAGAACTAGTCAAAGCGCGGATTGTACGGGAGAGGGGTCACGTAGTCTTATAAATACATGTCATATTAAATATAATAACAAAAGTGAAGGATGTAATGCTCATAAATGAGTTGTTTAAATAGTTTCCAAGTATCATAAAACGTTTATAAATTTTACGGTGCATATTTACGCTACATGTTTTTACGTTAAAATATATTAGGGTGTTACAAAAATCAATCTAAGTTTTGTTCACCTCTTAAGAATCAATCAATCGATCAATCAAATTCTTAATTTACAATTTCAATGTTTTAATTCAAGGAAACACTCTTAACAATCAATCAATTACTCAAAATCTTAATTTACAATTTCAATATTTAATTCCATGAAACACTTGTTCTTTGATGCTTTCCACTGATTATATGTGGATTTGACATCCAATTTACCCTTATTAATTAAGGTAGCTAGAAATTAATTTTAACTTAACTAGTGAGATTCCTTCGCGCTCCGCGGCGAGAATTCGAACGGTATTAGTTCAGTTTGTTGGGATACTAACAATCACTATTGTAATCAAAATACAAAACCTTACATTGATCGAAACAATAAGAACAAATCTTGATATCGGTACCGATGTTTTTAGTTGATATTGCATTCTAGCTAGGTACCGATGTTATTTACTTGAATGAGTTCGGTTTGTTTGTGTTTTATGTTTATGTTTTTCATCATTGCGATATAAATTTTAATGCAAATAGATACTCCGTCTCTCCCTCTATCGTACCAAATTGAATCGAAACTTATTGAACAACATCTGTGTCGATATTTTTGTTTTGTTTTGGCTTCCAATAAACTAAGGGGGTGTTTGGGATTCCTTCTCAAAATGACTTATTGACTTATATAGAGCTAAAAGTCCTTTTGAGAAGGAGAAGCTTAGCCAAACATTATGAGAAGTCAGGAAAATGAGAAAAGCTTAGCCAAACACAAGCAGGAAAAAGACTTTTCAAGGTTTTTTTTTTTTTTTTTTGTCTTCAAAAAGGAGAAAAGGAGAAGTCACAAATTGTGACTTCTTGAGAAGGAGAAGTCCTTTTGAGAAGGAGAAGTCAAAAAGCTTAGCCAAACATGCCCTAACACCCATCTCGCTACCATACTAAACCGAACAACAGCGGTACTGGTATGTGGTCATTTTTATGATTTTCTATTTGTTAAAAATAGGAAATCATACCGTACCATACCAAACAACATCGATACTTGTATTAATAAAAAAGCAAGTTAAGTAAGAAATAATTACCACTAGAAAAAGAAAGAATTAAAATTTTCCAGGTACTGTTCATAAAGAGTCTAAATTAATATATATATAATATAATTTTTTTCTGATCTTTCTACCTCAATACAATGTAAATCTAACCAGTAGCAAGCTATTGATAGAGTATAAGTAAGATAAGATGTAAACAAACTTTTATTTTAAAGAATAAAAAAACAATGTTTTCACAAAGACTTTGAGCTCCAAAATTTAAATTTGCAAAACACTCTAAATTCACTCCCTCTCAATTTCTGATACAACCAATGACACATAATTATTCAGAAAGTTAACGTTTTCCTTTGATAACTTGAAAAGAAAACTAATAGAGAAGGTTAAAAAAATTTGTTACACAAATCCTGGGGACCAAACCTTTTAAACTTTAAAAATTAAGTTAGTGCAAGGGCTGCAGCGCCTGCTGCAGGGACAGTGTGGGAATAATTTTTTTAAGGGATTTGACTTCGACATCCAAGACGTTGACAATTAGAAAATAGATATAATTTTTAATTTGAATGCTTCACTCGATTATATGAGATTACAATTTCATTTTAAGTGTACAATATTTATATAAACTAGGTTTAAAGAAGTTTACCACATTGCGACGAATTTCTTTTGTTATTTAGTATTTGTTTACATGTCTTTTAAAATTATTACAAGCGTGTAGCGAACAGAACTGCTGACAAGAATAAAAAGAAAATGTAAAAATAAACACTAAAAGATAACCGAAAGAAAATCAAGCAAAAAAGTTGTATGGTAACGATGTTGTTCGTATGAAACCCGTGGTCAGAGATGAGCAAACTGTTCTGGGTACCGGTACCAAATTTGCCGAACCGAAAGATCTTAAGTACCAATTCGGTACCGACTTTTGGCATTCCTAGTACCGGTTCACTACCGTTTTTACCTTCATATACCGGTACCGTAACCGGTATTTTCGGTATCAGTACCAATTCTGTATCGGTTGGCACCGAGCTCATCCCTACCTCTAAAACTAAAAAAAGAAAAAATTAAAAGTTGAAGAAAATCAACAAAAAAAAGTTGTATGATACCGTTGTTCGTATGGTAACCGTGATCAGGGATGATCAAATGGTACCAGGTAGCAGCACTGAATTTTCCGAACCAAAAGATTTCCAATATCAATTCGGCACCAACTTTTGACGTTTTTTGTATTAGTGCCGGATTTTACCTTCATGTACTGATACCGAACAGGACCGTCCCGGTATTTTCGATACCAATACTGGTTCGATACCGGTCGACACCAAACTTATCCCAACCCCTGATATGAAAAAAAAAAGAATAAAGTTAAAAAGTAAAGAAAAAAGCTATTATTATAATATTAAAATAGTAAAAGTATTAAAAAAACTATATATTATTATAATATTATAATCACTATTTATTACATTTCCTTTATTAATATATAGTAATAATAATAGTAATATATAGTAATAATTATCTATATTGTACAAATTTTTATTTTACATAGTAAAGATCTAAAGGGATGAACCAGGTTATTTAACTTTTATAGAATCTTTTCTGGTTAATAAGATGTTAGTTTATAATAGGTTGCAAGTAGGGCTGTAAACGAGCAAAGTCGAACCGAGCTCGACCCGGCTCGAGCTCGGCTCGAACTCAATTCGAGCTGGCTCGGCTCGAGCTCGAATTTCAAATCGAGCTGAGATTTGAGGCTCGAGCTTGACTCGATTAAAATTCGAGCTAGCTCGGCTCAGCTCGATCTAGCTCGAATTAACAAAAAACCGCAAAATTTACTACTTAAAAAACCCTAAAAATGAATATTTTCATAGACTAAGGGCCATAATGGCAATTATATTTAACCAAATGGCTAAATATGCAAGTATAAATACTTAAATCTCTTTGAACATTTTCCTTACCTTCTTTTATAGGGGGATACTCCATTAATTTTTGTCTTTTGAGCGATGTGGGACAAAATATGAAGGATGTAAACCTTATCGAGCTGGCTCACGAGCTCGCGAGCCGAGCCAGGCCAAGCTCGAGCTCGACTCGCTTACAAACCGAGCCGAGCCGAGCTGGCTCGTTTACAACCGAGCCAATTTCGAGCCGAGCTCTTTTCGAACTTTTTTCGAGCGAGCTGCGAACCACAAGTTTTTTAAACACCCCTAGTTGCAAGACAATGCACATCAAGTAATTGTGAGAGTGAAATATATATCATCACCATATAATTTGAATAAATGTTAACAAAATACATTTACCATCTACTTTTTAATCTTCAACCAAAACGAAATATGTATATAACCTTTGTGTAAACATTTTTAAACACAAGTACAGACAACATTTAAATTCTTAGACACTTTGTTTACCCTTTTAAATGATATATTAAATGTCAAATAGTTATCAGTTTTTATTTCGACAACACATGTTGTCCATACTAGTTTTAACTTTAAGTTTGAAAAGAAATGAATTTATGATTAAATTTAAGCCAGAAGACCCTATATAAGTAATACAGTTCACACATACAATTTTAAATTTAAATTTTTATCACGACACCTAGGTTGATTTTTTAGGGTTGTTCACAAGTCGAGACAAACCCATTGAACCTTTGCTCGTTTTTGGCTCGTTTACAAACCAAAATGAACCGAGCTGTTCGTTTACAACCAAGCGATCATTTTCTGAACTAGCAAGCGGCAAGTGACAAGCGGCGAGCGATACAGTTCTAGGTTATAATTTTGAACCATAAACTACATGCTCATGAGGTTATCCTCAAGGCATGAAGAAAGTAGTGTTTCCTTAACTTCTACTAATAAAAGTATAGAACTTTCTACCAAAGCTTGATGGTTTGAAACTTTATATACCATATTCATTTTGTGTTCGCCGACCTATCGTCATTGAAGAAACACTGAATCACCAGCCGGGATGATTTAAACCGCTTTCGATAAAGGACTGAGAATCACACCTTGCTCTTCCTCCGGCATTCATATCTGCAAAAGAGAAAAGACAAAAATAGGACTGTAAGCATGCTCATAATTTCGATTAATATGTACAAATCCAATCCACATTTTAAGAAACATAAAATTAAATGGATACACCAAAAAGTAGATGCAAGACAACTATGTACGAGAAAATAAACAAAGCTACTCAACAAAATTCGATACAACTTTCTCAACAAAAAGGTAAGTATATATTTTTCAACACCTTTTTACTGATCCACAAATATCAAAAGGCGCTAAAACTTTAGAGAAACTATTTACTTAATTTTTATAACATATAAAAAACAAAATAAAAGATATGTACAATAATATACGACGGAATAAGAAATAAGAATAAAAAACAGATAATGAAAGAAAATCAATTCAACTTTTCCCTTGGAGTGAAAAGTAAGTTTTCTTTCTATCAAAAACCCCACCAGATACACCAATGATAAGATTCAAATTCTTTTTTATTATAAAAGTTAAACTTACAAATGTCAAATTCTATTCACATGTCAAATAATTTAACACCCCAGCTACCTACACAAACCACCACCACCATAATCCCTATAGCCCTGAATAAAACGACAACCCCCACCACCGTTTTCACCTCCTCCTTTTGTCCTCTACTCATTGTCTCCGGCATCACATTTTGAATAAATCATCTCTTCACCCTTCCCTCCTTTCACATTTTCATTTCGTAACAGGTCTTTTCGTGTTTAACAGGTCAGAAACAACACGATTAACACAGCTATAAAACAACATGAATATATTGTTTGTTTAACATGTACTTTTTCTTAAACAGGTCTTATCGTGTCTTAAACAGAATTCTCCAACGGTTTCAATGGAGGTTGTTGCAAAGACGGAGATCCGGCACGTGTCTCGGAAATGGAAGGATCAGATTCAACGCAGTCCAGAACGTACAAAGGTCTGGATGGAGCCTAACAAACACCGTAGAGTCGCCGTTGTTTACTACCTCAGCCGCAACGGCCAGCTTGAGCATCCGCATTTTGTTGAGGTTTCTCTCTCCTGTTCTGACGGACTGTATCTTCGAGGTAAACTTTTCAATTCTTTTTAGCCGTAACGATAACCTAACTGACTAACTGTATACAAAATTTTTGTGACTGATTGTTGTGAAAATTTGTTGAAATTGTTAGATGTAATCGATCGTTTAAATTCTCTTCGAGGAAAAGGAATGGCGTCAATGTACTCGTGGTCTTCTAAACGGTTAGTTTCTTCATCTCGTTCGCTTGTTCAGATGCGAATAATTATGATTTCAACAGATTTTCGCTTCGTGTTCGTTGTGAAATTCGATTACAGTCATCAACAGAAGAATTGATTTAATTTCTGTTGTGTAGGAGTTATAAAAACGGATTCGTATGGCACGATTTATCGGAGAATGATTTCATATATCCGGCTCACGGCAATGAGTACATTCTGAAAGGATCGGAGCTCTTTGACGCCGGTAACAAATTCGATGAATCTCCGCCATCGGTCACGAAGAAATCATCGTCTTCCGAGACTGTAAAATCGGTTGACGAGTACGAATTATCTATCGATAGGAGTAGAAGGAATCAATCATGGAGTGCAATTGATCTACACGAGTACAAAGTATTTTCCGGCGAGTGCTCTAGCGCTCGAATCGCAGCCAACGCCTCGACTCAAACAGAGAGTAACAAGTGCGTACAATTTTTTTTTTAATTTTCATTTTTTCTAACTAAAGTGATGTTTGCGTGATCGAGCGTGAAACATAAACATACTATAGACATTGCTAATCACGTAATATGTTATTTTTGTTAAAATTAAAAAAAAAATTGATACAAATATCGTAATCAAATTAAAGTGAATAAAATTATCGATTTAGTAGTGTAATTTTTTTTTAATATATTAACATATGAAAATTTTATGACCGTTTAAAATAATGGTGGAAATTGTTAAAAAGTTCGCACCATATTTAAAAAAACTGTACCATATCCCATATATGTTTAAAAAGTTTTAATTTATTAAACCCTTAAAGATCATGTAACTCATTTTTATTGTCATCCCATGTATATTATAAAAATTATACCAGTATTTGAAGTTAAAATTCGGTATTTTACCGGTATCGTTCCAAAGCGAAAGTACCGGTATCGAAAACGTTAAAAAGTGGGTACTCAACAAAAATTGGTACCGATGTTCAGTACCAAATTCTCATCCCTGTATTAGACATGGTATAAAACTAAACAAAAAAATTGATTGTAATGATCAGCGAAGTTGAAAGCGACAACGAGATTTCCGAGCTAAGCAGAACCGAGATTTCACCGCCGCCGTCCGATTCAAGCACCGAGACGTTAGAGTCGTTGATGAAATCTGATGGTAAGCCAATCCCACGGCCAGAAACAGACGTTGAACATGGACACGAACACGAACATGTTAACATTAATCCAACGGCTGGAAGTAAACTGAAAGCATCTTCAGTGCTAATGCAGCTGATCTCGTGCGGTTCGATATCCTTTCGGAGTTGTGGACCGGGTAAAGAAAACCCGGGTTTTTCTTTGGTTACAAAGTGCAAGCCTAAGATGCTGACACGTGGAGAGGGGGTGGATGATCGTGTGGAGAAGGGTGCAGGGGAAGAAGAAAGTGAAGATACAGGTGAAAACGGTGTAGTGTTGGGGAGAGGTAAAAAGGTTATTGTTACGGAGGATAAAGAATATTTCAGTGGGAGCTTAATAGAGACAAAAAAGGACGAATTTCCAGCACTGAAACGATCGAATTCGTATAATGCAAATGGTTAAAATTATTATTATTATTATTTTTACCAATGTTTATTATTTGTATTGTTTTAAGGTTTTCTTGTAATTTAGTGTGACTTTTACTTTCACTAGCAGTTTCAGTTATCCATGCCCTTGTACCCAACGAATATAAAAAAACACAAACATAAATTCACCGTGTAAAGTAATAAACTCGCTAAAATTTAAACTTCCGATAAAAAAGATTCAATAGGATCTATCAAACGGGATATTTTACTCACACCAAATTAAAGTTAGGGGTTGTTTGACAATATCTGAATGGTTAAGTGTTGAACTAAGGTCTGAACCATTAATAACATGTATAATGTTTAACCGTTCAGAGGCAAATGTCTGACCAATTCAGATTAGAGGTCTTAACCATTCAGACTCTGTATAATGTTTAACCATTCAGAGACAAATGTCTGAACCATTCAGACATCTGCTCGTGAAACAAACAGTCTGAACCATTAAGTGTTGAACCAGTAAGAGATCTAAACTATTAAGAGGCTCGTTAAAAAGTAAACAAACAACCCCTTAGTAAATGATTTTGACAGTTCTTTTACTCTAATTTATATAATTTGTTATGCGTGTATACAGTGACAGAGCCAGAAATTTTTTCTTATGGTGTCTTTTTTTATGGATACCTCGGTTTATAGTAACCTGGATCGAACTTTTGGATCGGTTCGGATCTAGTCGGGTCAAATCACATAATAAAAGCAAATATCACAGTAAAACTACAATGTCATTGAATAAAAACACATTTGAAATATGTAAAAAAAATGCATTTAATAGCTGTTCTGTACGCGTTTTCATGTTTTGATAAAAAATTCATTATGTTTTCAATAGCAACTTGCAAAAAAAAAAAACCTCTTTTTCATTATAACAAACAAGTGCACACATCATTCAAATGATCATCAAACATCCTCTTAGGTTAAACAATTGAAACAAAACCAACTAGACATGTGGCAATAATGCTTATTGGATTAGAAAAAAAAAATTTAAGCATGGACTTTTATTGATTTAAAGTATACTAATTAAATTGAAGTAACTGGGCTTAAGTTTTGAAATATAAATTTGTTTATTAAGTAATTCTTTTAGAAGAAAACAAAACAATGGTGTCGTTTGTAAAAAGACAATGGTGTCGCTCGTAAAAAAACAATGGTGTCGCTTGAAATTTTCCTATTATACGTTGTATTTGCTACACAAAATTCAATGGTGTCGGACGACACCGTTGTTCAAAGTGTGGCTCCGCCACTGCGTGTATATATACGTAGAGCTGTTCACGAGCTGAACCAAGTCGAGCCAGGGTTAGCTCGCGTTTGGCTTTATTTGTTGACGAGCCAAGCCGATCAAACCGGTTTGTAAACTTGCTAATTTCAAGCGAGTCTTTTTCTGAACTTTTTTCGAGCGAAGTTTAAGCAAGGAGCAATTCACAGTTGCAAAATTGGTTATAAAAATGTATTTTGATCAAATAACTTTCAAATTTTTAACAAAGCTAAACGTTTTTTAGTGAAAAATGATTTATGTCCCTCACAATTTTTGTACCAAGATTCGATGTTCAGAAAATATAATTTGATTCTCGTACAAATAAATCCAGTTTTTGCCGTCAACAATATTTCAATGCATCTTTTGGTATGTACACCTTCCTTAACTGTCCATTTTTTGAATTAATATTTCAAATTATTATATTCTCAAAATATCACAAAACTGAAAGTAATCAAATACACTTTTACAAAAGTTTTTTACTTTTGCATATACTCAAAATATAATACTATTTTTATGTATATGGTTTGATTTGTAAATGATTCGAGCCATTCGTGAACTATTGAAGATCAGTTTATAAAAAACTTGAAATGAGCCTAGCTTAAACGAGTCTAAGGTCGAACTCAAATCTAAGCTGATGATTTCTAACAAGAAATGAGTCAAGTTCGAGCTGAGTTTAAGCTTGAACTTTAGACATAGGGCTCAGAGCCGTCCCCGAAAACTCTTGAAAAAATTTAGGCCTCGGGCGACGAAACGAATTGGGCCCAAAATTATGGTTAGGGTAAATAGATTACAAAAATAAAAACTAGTGATGGAGTAAAGACTTGAACTTGAGTCCTTTACATTAGTGTGAGATGGTTTTTGCCACTACACCACCAACACTTTTCTACACAATAAACGGATAAATATACAAAATATATAATTTAATAAATATATACAAGCTTATAAACACTTTTCGAGCCCTTTGAAATTTTGGGCCTCGGGCGTCGGCACGGGTTTGCCGGGCCTAGAGCCGGCCTTGATAGGGCTCAAGCCGAGCACGAGCTTCGTAAATTAAAAGATAAGAAGTATCGGGGCGTGAGCCACTTATATCCTATATATCATGAAACTATATCGTGGTTGTAAAATTAATTGGTGTTAAATTATAAAGAAAAAGAACTAGACTTTGAAAAGGAAATAGCACAAAAATGTTAAACATGATAATCAGGAGAAGAGAGGATATTGAATCACTGTTTTGTATTATTTCTTGTATATCTTTACATTCCTGTGAACATGGTTAAATAGCCTATACAAGAACAAAATAAGTAAAGAACAATCAAGGACATTGAACGAAGGAGGCTGTCAATTAGCAGGAATATATGGCTGGACATTAGCTGTAACCGGATCTTGAGTAGAAGAGTCAATGGACAAATTAGGAAATGATGTAAACTGATGCTAATCACATATTTCAACATTCCCCCTCAAGTTGAGTAGTGGGATCTTCAATACTCAACTTGCCTAGACAGTGATTGAAAATTTTTCTATTGACCGCCTTTGTTAGAATATCTGCGAGTTGGTCTTCTGAGCGGACAAACGGAAGTTCAATTATCCCTGTTTCAAGTTTTTCTTTAATGAAATGAGGATCTACCTTAATATGTTTTGTGCGATCATGCTGGACTGGATTCTCTGAAATTTGAATTGCTGCTTTGTTGTCGCACAAAATTTTACTGGACTGGGTTGGAGAATATCCGATTTCTGTCAGGATTTTTGTACCCATAGTATCTCTGCTAGACCGCGAGCTATACCTCGAAATTCTGCCTCAGCGCTTGAAAGAGCCACCACCTTTTGTTTCTTACTTCTCCATGTGACAAGATTTCCCCCAACGAGGGTAAAGTAGCCAGATGTTGATCTCCGGTTTCCTTTATCTCCCGCCCAGTCTGCATCGGTATACACTTGTGTTTCTAGGTGCCCATTTGCCTTGAAAAGAACTCCATGACCAGGTGTCCCTTTGAGGTATCTAATAATTCTCCACACGGCTTCCATATGGGTAATTTGAGGCTGGTGCATAAATTGGCTCACAACTCCCACTGCGTAGGCAATGTCAGGCCGGGTATGTGAGAGATAGATTAGTTTCCCTACAATTCGTTGGTATTCTCCCTTGTCGGCTAGCTTAGCATTTTCCTCCATATAGAGCTTCTGGTTCACCATCATAGGAGTATCAACGGGTTTGCAGTCGATCATCCCTGTTTCTGCCAGCAAGTCAAGTACGTACCGTTTTTGGCAGATAAAAATCCCTTGTCTTGACCTCATGACTTCGATTCCAAGAAAGTATTTAAGCCTCCCCAGATCTTTCATTTCGAATTCTTTGAATAGGTTTGCTTTTAGCCTTGTCAGCTCTTCTTCATCATTACCTGTGATTATCATATCATCAACGTAAATAATTAAGCATGTTACAAGCCCATTCCTCCGCTTAAGGAACAGAGTATGATCTGAGTTACTCTGTTTGAAACCATATTTCTTCATGGCCAATGTGAATCTGCCAAACCAGGCATGGGGAGACTGCTTTAATCCGTATAAGGATTTCTTTAAGCGACACATTTCTTTAGAATTAGAATCTTTCATCAATCCAGGTGGAACTTCCATATAGACTTCTTCCTTGAGTTCTCCATGTAAGAAGGCATTTTTTACATCAAACCGAAGGAGTGGCCAATCTTTATTTGCAGCTATAGAGAATAGAACCCTGATTGTGTCGATTTTGGCAACAGGGGAGAAGGTCTCGGAATAGTCAATTCCGTATGTTTAAGTGTACCCCTTTGCTACTAGTCGGGCTTTGTATCTCTCAATTGTTCCATCCGGCTTGTATTTTATACTGAAGACCCAACGACATCCTACTGGTTTTTTTCCAGGGGGGGAGGGTGCATTTTTCCCAGGTGTCGTTTTTATTTAGTGCATCCATTTCCATTTCCATTGCTTCTCTCCATTCCTTAGACTCAAGAGCTTGCTCAACTATAGTTGGTATTTCTTCAGAACATAGGGATGTGGCAAAAGCTTTGGCTTCCGGTGATAAGTTTCCACCTGCCACGTTTGCCAATGGATATCGAGAACTTTGAGCTTCCTTCTCGGGAGAGTATCTTTTTGGAGGAACTCCTCTGTTGGATCTTGGGGGAAGGATATATCTGTCTTGTTCAACCTGCGATGGTTCTTGTTCTGCCTCATGGTTAGGCAAGTCATGATTTTCGTCATGCTCATGATTTTCAACGTTAGTGATATTTTCTTCGGAAAAAGAATCAACATACTCTTGAGTTTGAGACTCACTTACCTCTGACGCCAGGTTGGGAAGATCATTGTTAGTGGTACTTTCTTCAGGGCTAGTGGATTGAGACTCACTTACCTCTGACACCAGGTTGGGAAGATCATTGTTAGTGGTACTTTCTTCAGGGCTAGTCGATTGAGACTGGGTTTGGGCTTCATGATTAACTTCTTCTTCTGAGGATGGCATCCATTGTATCCAACTCAATGCGTCATCGGTTGTTTTGCCCCCCTGACCAGTGTGTTGGGTAGTGTAGAAGTATTCGGTTTCAAGGAAGTCACAATTCATCGTGGTATACATATGACGTGTGTGTGGATTGTAACACCGACAACCGTGTTGATTGACCCCATAACCGACAAACACACATTTCTCGGGGCATGCATCAATTTTGGATCGGTCTGTTTTCGGTAGGTGAACAAAAACAGAGCAGCCAAAAATACGAGGTTCAAGGGTAAGGTTGATGGGGGTTTGTGAAATTTAGAAAGGGTTTGAAGAGGGGTTTTTAAGTCAAGAGCTCTTGCTGGAAGACGGTTCATAAGATAGGTTGCTGTGACGAGAGATTCGGGCCAAAAAGACTTTGGAACTTGAGATTCAATCATGAGTGCACGAGTTATTTCTAAAAGAAAGCGATTTTTCCTTTCAGATACCCCGGTCTGTTCGGGGGTGTGAGCACATGATGTTTGATGAATTATTCCCTTTTCTTGACAAAACTTTTTCATGGAAGTGTTAACGAATCCCCCCCCCCCATTATCAGTCCTAAGTATTTGGATATCACTCTTGAATTGGGTTTTAACCATGGCACAAAAAAATGTGAATTTTGCAAAAACTTCAGATTTATTTTTTAAGAGATAAATCCAAGTCATGCGGGTGCAGTCATCAATGAATGTTACGAAATAATGGAAATTCCCCCCCCCCCACAACCTTTGCTGGTCCCCATACGTCCGAATGAATTAACAAGAAAGGAGAATTAACCTTAGTATCATTTGACTTGAAAGTGTGCCTATGACTCTTTGCCAAAAAACATGTCTCACAGTTCAAGGCTTTATTTATTGGAAATAATTTAGGAAATAACCGACGTAAGTAACCATTGGATGAGTGTCCTAGTCTTCGGTGCCATAACCAAGCTTCCCTATCTGCAGATCCATGAGATAGCATTACAGTACCTTGTCGAGTCACTTCATCCACATAGTATAGCCCTCGCCGTTCAGTACCACGTCCAATGATCTTTCCCGTCCTGATGTCCTGTAAGATACAAAAGGTAGGATGCATTAGCACGACACAATTTAGTTCCTTTGTAACTTGGCTGATTGATAGTAATTTATGAGACAAGGATGGAACATAGAGGCAGTTTGACAGTTTCATGTTTTCGGAAATTTGAATAATCCCTCCTCCTTCTACTTGAAGGACTTCTCCATTCACGGTATGAATTCTGGATTTTTGTGGTTTTGACATTGAGCACATGTCAGATTTTTCATAGGTCATTGTATCAGTGGCACCACAATCGAAAATCCAAGAGTCTTCATTTTCTTTATTTTTTGTTGCCATGTTAACCTTTTCCAAAAAAGTGTTTTGACCCCCTTTTTGAAATATGAGGGGTGTTTTCTGTAATTTCAGAAACTTGGAACCTATTTAAAAGCTCAAGGGTTTTTGGGCTAAAAAATCTAGGGTTTAAAACCGTCATTTCAGAATTTCTTGATTTAAAAAAAGAGTGTTGGGTAAGTGGAGGGTTTGAGATGTAATTCTCAAACCCTATACCTGTCTCCTCCACTGATCCTTTATCTCACACCGCCGCTAAATTACAGCTGCCTCCAACACCTCCTTTTCCGGTTCCCTCCTGACTTCCGATGGGTTTGTGATGTTCACCGCCACTGCTGCTGCTGCTGGTGGTCCCTTGATAACCCACGGTAGCCGCGACTTTACCTTTCTTATGTCCATTGGACCACCAGTCCGGGTAACCCACGATTCTGAATGTTAGGATCTAGGGGCCATTATGATTGTGTTTGTTTGCATAAAACGAATAAGTGCAGCGGAAATGAGTAGCAAACTTTGTAAACATAATCAAAAGAAAGTATAGATTGATAAACAATTGCTATTTCATTGAGTCAAAAGATTTACAATAGAAAGCAAATGATTACAGCAAGCTTACAATCTAAACTCCCCCCAGCCTGATACACCAGAGTTGGTTGCACAAGATGAAAGGATGAATTGAGGAGAAAAACTCACTCAAAACGATCAAGTGTAACAGTACAGAGTACTGTCATACTTATAGGCAAACCAAACTACTGATATGCTTCAGCTGACGTCACCATGATAGTGACATCTAACGACCTAACAAACTACAAATACTGTTCTATACAAACTACTGTTATGGAACATCTGATAATCACTAAAGTACAAAACATAAGGAAACTACTGCTTCACGTTCTACTGTTGTAGCCTTAGCACAGATGTTGAGTCTTCAGTGCTTTCTTCAAAGGTGATCAGTTCTTTGAGAGGGCAGTGCTTGAATCTTCAGCAGTACTTAGGAGACGGCAGTAGATAGAGCAACAGAGTTTGTCTTCAGCAGTTGTTAGATAATCATCAGAGTTTGGTTTATCAGTTGTTGTATTTGAGCAGCACTTTAAGATTCATCAGTTGTTGGATAACCACTGTCAAGGGGAAAGATTAGAGCGAACTGCTGCTTATTAAGTGACCACTGATGGGATCCGGTTTTGGCTTTACATTATTTGTTCCTCTGTTATGGTTCAATCCCAACAATCTCCCCCTGGAACAGATAATGCCAAAACCCTTCCTTATTCAGGACCTTTATTACTCATCAAGAGTGCCTTAGCTTGTTCTTTGAATTCAGCTTCAAATTTTTTGGCACTCTGGTCATCTTCATCCCTGCACAGTGAGAGCTCAAGGAGATCCTGCAAATCTTGAACACTAAGGCCTAGTGCTTCTTTCCTTGATATATGCTTCACCTCACCATTGGCTCTGACCAAAGTCAATACGTGGATCTTTTGATCAGACATCCACTTTAGTATTTTAAAGCCTAATGGGTTTCTTGGGAGAGATTTATTTCCTGATGAGTTGAGAGATGATGGCCTTGAAAACACATGCAAACTATCAGACATTCTTTTGAGGGCTTCTTCAATGACATTGTTTGCTGCAGCTATGTCATCTGCAGTTTCTTGTTCAATGAGTTCTTGCCTGTCAATTTCTGAAGTATTCGTTGCAGTGTTTGTTGATGCAGATTTGTTTAATGCCTTTTCAAACAGGCTCTGAAGCTTTGTTGAGTTGCCTTCTTTCAGACCCATTTTCATGATGATGTCTTTGAAGTACTCTGCTTCTTTTTCTTTAACCTCTGCCTCAGTCAGCTGTTTACCTTCTTCTTGGTTTGTCTCAAGAGTAAGGTTGTCTGCTGTTTTCAACACTGTTTTGAGGTTGTCTATCTGCTGTTCAAGTTTCAACATTTGTTCTCGTTTCTGTGCAGCCCTTGACTCAGCAGTTTTTCTATTCTTCAGCCTTTCATAGGCTTCATCTGTTTGCTGCCTAGACCATTTTGATATGGCTTCAGCAGTGTCTATCTTGGCATCCACCAACTCCCTTTTCTTTCTTTTATACTCAGCAGTGAGATCAGCAATGAGTCTTTTGTACTTACTCCAGTTTGGAGCAGTCTTCTTCTTTGAAGGATTATTCTTGATTTTTTGGATCCTTTCAACCTCATGCTTCAAAGGTACTAAAGGCCATTCTTTAAACTGGGATTCTTCAGCAGAATAGAACTTTTCTTTCATGATGAAGGCCAGAAGCTGTTCTCTCAGTTTCTTCTTTTGATCTGCCTTTTCTTTGTCTAGCTCTTGAGCAAATTCTTCCATCTGCTTAACCTTTGCAAGGTAGAACTCCAGTCTATTAGCAATGCCTACTTCGCTTAGCCTTTCTTTTTCACTGTCAACCTTAGCTTTAACTTTAGCTTGCCTAGCCTTTAACTTGAGATAATCAGTTATATCTTCTGGAGCTATGTAGCCAATGAGTGAGGAGAATTTTCTTTTTGAAGGATCTGTTTCTGTATAAAACTGTCTCATCTCTTTTTTGACGGCATCAAGCTCTAGTGGATATTTTTCAGCATTTGGATCATGTGTCCCTTCATCGGCAGTAATAGGTTTTCTTTTTCTGCTAAAGAGCCTTGGTTGTGATATAGGAAGAACTAGGGCAGTTGTGGATGTCTGACTAACAACTGTTGAAACAATTGGTGTCTCAACTGCTGCTGTCGTTACAACTGCTGATGTGTCAGCAGATGTCTTCTGCCTTTGAGCAGGGAATGAAAGATGTGATGGTGATGATGGTGGTGGTGACTCATCATCAGGAATGAAGACCCTTCTCCTTTTTAGTGGAGGGGAGGCTGATGATGTTTTAGGTGGATCAGTGGTTTGTGACTGTGATTGACTAACAGTAGTTGAAACAACTGGTGTTTCAACCACTGTTGTCATTACAACAGATGTTGTAACATCTGCTGTCTTCTACTTTATGGCAGGAGGCAGTGGTGGTGATATGATTGTAGATGATGATAGTGGTGGTTTTTGTGTTATAGACACAGATGATGATGGTGGTGGAGCAGTAGTTGTGGTGGTGTGTGTTGGAGGTGTGTGTGTTGATGAGATGGCAGCTGTTTGGCTACTGACAGCAGTTTTTGTAACTACTGTTGTATCAGCTGTTGAAGTTTTTGAGGATTTGGGTTTCTCAGGTTCAATGTGCATCCCATCATCTATACCTTTCTTTTTCAACCTGATTTTCTCCCCCTTTTTGGCATTATCTGCCAGGGGTGTATCCATGAAGAAAATGGTAGATGGAGCTTTTTCACTCTGAGCAGTCTTTTGGATACTAGCCTTTATAGCTTTGATATCTGCTTGAGTGTCTTTGAACCTTGATTCCACCATGTTGGTCAGCATTTTTACTTGAAGAGCATGCTTTTTATCAGCCATTTGTTGTTGTTGTTCAAGCATGGGTTGGAAGACATTCCAAAGCTCATTTGCAGCAAATGCTTGTGGAGCAGGTGCTTGAGCAGGAGGAGCAGAAGATTAGGCTATATGAGCTTCTAACAGCTGCTGCACCATATCTTTTATTTCTGCAACTGTAGATTCCAGATTTTCAACTCTGGCCGTCAATTCATTGTATTTTGAATCATCACCTGAATTAACAGGATCATCTGAATCCCCACCAGCAGTGGTTGTATCAATGTGTGACCTAGGAGCTGTAGCCCAAAAGTCATCCATTGATGCCCCTTTTTCTTGGTACTGGGGACTTCTTTCTTCAGCAACCGATGAACCTTTGATGTTACCAGCAGCTAAAGACAACTTGCTGGTGGTTACCGATGTTGCCATGGAAGAAATTGCCTTCAAGGGAGTCTTAGTAATGTAACAACTGTCCAACTGAAGATCTGTTGATCCATCAGTTGTAGTTGCTGCTCCACTTGAACTACCACCGAGAGTTACTTGTAACTCAGGGGGTGTAACCTCCTCAACTGTTGCTTGGATAACAGAGGTATTAACATCGGACCCAGTCACTTGTGGAGGTATGCTCTCAGTAATGGGTGATTGAGAGGAACTGGTTTTTGTCTGTGCAATATCAACTGCATGCAACAGGGGTATTATTGATTGTGGCATTATTATTGGTGAGGGTATGGGTGTTGAAAGAGACATGTCCTTGGGATCAGGACTGTGGAAGATAGATCCGAGTGGACCTAGAGCTTCATATTGTGGTGTCCCTGTGCTTACAACTTGATCCTTTTGTGAGGATGCAAGAGGAGTTTGAGGCTGGGGTTGAGATCTTTCTACCAACTGTTGTGAGGAAGTAGTAGCAGTGGTTTCTGGTGACTTTTATGTTGTCACTGGCAGTTGCTCTGGGATCTCATCTTCCAGAGTTGCCTTTGTTTTGGGTTTGGTGGGTTTTCTGGGTGGTTTTCTTTTGGTCTTTTTGGTGGTGGCAGGTGTGGGTTTCAGAGCAGTGGGTCTGCTACTCTGATCACCTGGAGCAGTGGGCTCAGCAGTGGTTTCTTGAGGATCAGTGGCAGTTTCTAAAATCTGCTCTGCCTCTTTTGTTTTTAATTTTATAGGTGCCATCATTCTTGAAAAAGTTTCTATTGTTAAACTGTTTATTTTGAATGAGACACCTTGTTTGGGCACTTCTGCCTCTTTCCCGACAAATTTTTGTTCAAAATAGTAACTGAGAAACCTAGGAAAGAGCAGAAATGCCTTATTATCAACGTTCTTTACCAAATCATCAAATATTTCCTGGGAGTAGTTATAGTTTTCATTGTTCAAAATTGCATACCCCAGGCATTGGATTTTTGTTGGTATCTCATTGAAGGACGTTGTTTTATTTGAAACACACATGAGCAGTGTGTGGAATAAAAATCTGGGTGCAGAAGGGAAGTAACCCTTTTGTAGGGTGTCCCTGTTTGGTTGTTCTGCATAGCCCCTTTTCATGAAATCCTTTACCAACTCGTCTTTTGTAAAAGAGGTTTTTCCATTTAAATCATCGAGTTTAAAGGTTTCAGAGATGGATTTTGGTGAGATTTTTACCTTCTTACCCTGTATCGAGGAGTTGATGGCAGCGATGATGTCTCCTTGTTTTTCAAGGGTGGCATTTTTCCAGAACTCTCTCTGGGTATCAAGGTAAATAGGAGCGTCTGCTGTTATCAAAGTTTTGTACTTTGATGCAGAAAGGATGTCAAGGATGGAGTCGAAGGTGTGATTATCGGTAGGTTTTGTGAGTATACCTACATAGTTGTGTGGAGATTTGTAGCGAATCTCCGGTGTTTCAGCAGCCATTTGAGTGGCATCTGCTGTTGTGGAAGAAGATGCTGGTTTTGATTTTGACTTCGATTTTGGTTTCGTCATTTTGGATGAAGAAGATCGAAGAAGTTTTTGGAGTTATGAGAGGGAAACTGTTATGAGAAGTGAACTTTTGGAATTCAATTCGACAGTAAAACCCTGTTTGGATTTAATCAGGGTTTTATTTAGGGAAAAAGTGATTGCTGATGTGGCAGCGGTTATTTTTGATCTGAAGGCTAAAAACTGACCACGTGTCAAACATCTGATGGAATGGTAAATAATGGAGGACAGTTGTTTTGACAACTACTGATGGAGCAAGTATCAGTAGTTACAACGGTAATAAAATGAAATAGTGGATGTATCAGTGGATGAAACAATGATTTTAAATATCAGTGTTTTTGAAGAGCAGAGGTTGACACTTTAGCAGTGGACAGACTTTAGAGAGCAGATGTTAAAGCACAACAGCATTTTAGATACAACAGTGGTAGAATAATGAAGATTTTTTTTTGTCTCAACAACTGATAGTGCAGCAGTGTTTCAACTCTTGACAAAAAAAAATGTTAGCATCTGCTTGTTCAGATGTAGAACTTGATTTTGCTTTGTGAAAGCACAGTATCTTATCTAACATCTGTTTGAGCATTTGAAATGCTATTCTTAACAAACTACATTTTAGATGTAAATTATCAAGATTAAATTGCCAGCAGTTGTTTACAGGAATTTTTGTTCTAGGTTTTGCCAAGTGTTTATTATTTAGACAATGGTTTAGCATCCTAGATGATGAAGACATTTCTACATGAGCTGCTCATTTTGTGTCTAATTACCTGAGTATCTCAGTAGTCTAAGTCAATTTACAATCAATTTATGATCAGTGAAATCCTAACTTGAGCTCAACCTGACCTTGGTATGTATGTCATTTCCTTTTGACCAGATTTAAGGATAGTAATTTCACACAAAAAAATAAGGAAATTACATCCTGACCAGAGATGAGCTTTTACTATTAAAAAAGAGTAAAAGAACAAAATATATTTCATAAAGGAATAAAATATATCTGGTTTTTATTTTAGAGGAAAACACCTTAACAAAAATCAAAGGAAGTTTTGAAGATAATCAAAAGGATCCGACAATTTTCCAGTAAAATCATGATCATATCATTGTTTGGGTCAATTTCTTGTCAATTGATTGTAAATTCCTTTTAAGCACCATCACTGAAGATGCTATTGTTACCAAAACAATTCCTGTATTGATGAATGCACACAGTTGCACAATGACCACTGATGATCTAATTTGAACCTCAAGAGTGTTTTATGCTTATACTCTTTTGCTTTTGATTTCAAAAGTTTGAGATAGCCACACTTTAAGATTTGTTCATTTTCCTTTTCCCTTTATACCCTGTTTATTCATATGTTCAGAAATACTCACTAGGAGATTATATTTTGAATATACTTTGTCCATAATCATTTTGAAGCAATGTTTTGAGAGATCTGACCATGTTTGATCACGTTTTATTTCAAATCTCACATTACTTATGATTAGGACTGATTTGACACCTTATTTACTCAATGTGTTTTGGACAAAATTGATTTGGTCCTTTTGAAGGTTCTCAACCTGCCTTTGAACACATGAGAAATTTTGAC
This sequence comes from Helianthus annuus, assembly GCF_002127325.2. Taxonomy (NCBI): domain Eukaryota; kingdom Viridiplantae; phylum Streptophyta; class Magnoliopsida; order Asterales; family Asteraceae; genus Helianthus; species Helianthus annuus. The sequence continues at coordinate 67,600,286 of NC_035433.2, forward strand.
TAAACATCACAAAAATCAACACAGCAATTGAAATCAATTTTGAAAGCATCGAATGATCCCATAATTTATCAGATATTTTTCAGATCTGAAAACTATGAGTGACATATGTATGAAAACGCTTGTTGTGTGAGATTTGTGTGTCATATGACATCTTGGTTGATTTTCAGAGTATTTGAATATTCATTTAACCATGATTCACTTGTTACTCTGTTTTTCAACTGGATACAACCAACCTTAGCATCAATGAATTTTGAGCTGAACTGTTATGTCAAATTGATTGTAAGATCGAATTTGACTGTCCATGCTCTGATACCAATTGTTAGGATCTAGGGGCCATTATGATTGTGTTTGTTTGCATAAAACGAATAAGTGCAGCGGAAATGAGTAGCAAACTTTGTAAACATAATCAAAAGAAAGTATAGATTGATAAACAATTGCTATTTCATTGAGTCAAAAGATTTACAATAGAAAGCAAATGATTACAACAAGCTTACAATCTAAACTCCCCCTCAGCCTGATACACCAGAGTTGGTTGCACAAGATGAAAGGATGAATTGAGGAGAAAAACTCACTCAAAACGATCAAGTGTAACAGTACAGAGTACTGTCATACTTATAGGCAAACCAAACTACTGATATGCTTCAGCTGACGTCACCATGATAGTGACATCTAACGACCTAACAAACTACAAATACTGTTCTATACAAACTACTGTTATGGAACATCTGATAATCACTAAAGTACAAAACATAAGGAAACTACTGCTTCACGTTCTACTGTTGTGGCCTTAGCACAGATGTTGAGTCTTCAGTGCTTTCTTCAAAGGTGATCAGTTCTTTGAGAGGGCAGTGCTTGAATCTTCAGCAGTACTTAGGAGACGGCAGTAGATAGAGCAACAGAGTTTGTCTTCAGCAGTTGTTAGATAATCATCAGAGTTTGGTTTATCAGTTGTTGTATTTGAGCAGCACTTTAAGATTCATCAGTTGTTGGATAACCACTGTCAAGGGGAAAGATTAGAGCGAACTGCTGCTTATTAAGTGACCACTGATGGGATCCGGTTTTGGCTTTACATTATCTGTTCCTCTGTTAGGGTTCAATCCCAACACTGAAGCACTGGTCTTTCGTGTGTTTGGCCATGCCACAGTGTTCACATCTCAGTTTGCTCTTATCGATCCGGGATGATGACGGCTTCTGGTCTGACCGGCGGCTTCTAGAAACGAGCCCTAACCCGTCGGTGTCTCCGTGTGAGTTCAGACCCGATCCCACCCCTTTATGAGGGTTCCCAAAGATGCTTTGGTGTGTCGTTTCCTTTCGGACAACCGCATAAGCAACTTCGACAGATGGCAACGGATCCCACTGGAGGATTTCCCTTTTAAGAGAATCGTATTTTCGATCAAGTGCATTCAGAAATTGGAACAGTTTGTATTCTGACCTGACTTTATTGTACGTGGCGATATCGGCCGGGCATGCTATCGGGTTCGGATCTCTTCGTTTAATCTCTCCCCAGATACCTTGCATTATGATCCAGAATTCCTCTAACGGTACGCCATTCTGTTTAAACTCGTTTGCCTTAACATGGAGATCGAAGGTTTGAAGTTTGTCTTTGCCACTGCTATATGTAATCGTAAGGGCATCCCAGAGCGTTTTCGCTGTCGGGAATTCCGTAAGATTACTGGCAAGGCTTGGCTCAATATTTTGGATGAGCCAGGAAAAGACAATTAAGTCATCTTGTTCCCACTGTTCATCAATGGGTTCTGGTGGATTTTGGGAGAGATGGTTTAAAAGTGCTTTCGATTTCCCCCTATGGCGACTCGAATCATCCGAGCCCATAGAGGGTAATTTTGGCTTGTGAGGCTGAGACTGATTTTTAGGCTATTAGAGGGATTTGGTTTTGGGTTCTGGGTTTGAGTTTGGACTCCATTTTTTAGGAGATTGGCTATTTGGATGGCTAGGCTATTGGTATCGCTCGTGGTATCTTCGTCTGACATTTTTCTGGTTCTGGTAAATGATGAGCACAGAGGTTTTTCGGATCAAACACTCTGCTCTGATACCATGTTAAACATGATAATCAGGAGAAGAGAGGATATTGAATCACTGTTTTGTATTATTTCTTGTATATCTTTACATTCCTGTGAACATGGTTAAATAGCCTATACAAGAACAAAATAAGGAAAGAACAATCAAGGATATTGAATGAGGAGGCTGTCAATTAGCAGGAATATATGGCTGGACATTAGCTGTAACCGGATCTTGAGTAGAAAAGTCAATGGACAAATTAGGAAATGATGTAAACTGATGCTAATCACATATTTCAACAAAAAATAATATATATTAGCCTTCGTTGAACCTCCACTCTTTGTGTTCATCGATTCCTACTCCACAACATGCCACCATGACCATCTTTAGCAAAATCATGGACAAAAAAGGGCTTTTGAGGGTCCCTAAACTCGATTTCAAACACTAGAACAATCATATAATGTTGCCGATTCTAGTGTCATCAAGCTATTTGCGATAATCGGGATATAATTTGAGACAAAATGAGAAATTATAATAAACAATGGTACTAGTTAGTTGGTGTGAAGTACATGCTCGATGAAGACTATTATGATTTCGAACACAATGGACCTCAATGGTTCTTAGGGGCGAATCACCTAAGCGATTAGGGTTTCCGAGGGATCGTTGCCCCCTTGGCTTTGGCGGGGACTGAGAGTTGGCCCTCCGTGGGGTCCACAGGGTGACACATCAAATTTGCATGGATGGCTATATGTTGCATTAAGATGACTTTTAAAAATGACTGATAATCAGTGGCAAGTTGTTAGGGATATTCCTAAGAATCCACAAAAAATGGGGGGCCAGGACAAGTAGAAAAAATAGGTTCCTATCGCCTTTCCCCTTCCATCACCTTTTCGTGACTTCGTGTCTGTGTCTTCTTCCCTTGTTAGTCAACAGTCACTAACTCTATTGTGTTCGTTTCATTTGCCACCTCTCCCCCTTGCAAGACTTTTATGGTTTTTTATAATTGGGAATTTAAATTTGTAATTCGCATGTTCTTATGGGCTAATTGGTATAGTTGGATACTTGAGTAGGGTTTAAATGAAAGTGGATTTAAAGTTTTATGGTTTTAAACATAATACAAAATTAATGGGTTTTAATAAAGCGTATTAGATTTAAATAATCCCAACTTTTACCAATTGGGTGATAACAATCCCAACTTTCGATTTGTGCAATAGCACTCCCAACTTTCAACTTATTGGCCGATAACACTCTTTAACTAGCTGAACCCTAACACAGTTTGCTGATGTCAGCTGCCACATCATCAAAAAAATGTCATGTCAACTGTCACATCAGCTGTCACGCCATCAAAGATGTCACGCCAGCTACCACATCATCTGCCACATTATAAAAAATGCCACATCAGTTGCCACGTCATATGCCACATCAGCAAAAAGAACCACATCAGATGCCACATTAGCAAAAACTAACTGGGTTAGTGTTCAGTTAGTTAGGGAGTGTTATCGGCAAATAAGTTGAAAGTTGGGAATGCTGATGTATAAATCAAAAGTTGGGAGTGTTACCGGCTAATTGTTGAAAGTTGGGATTACCTAAATCCAATATCCCTTTAATAAACACATTTGATTCTAAATTTAAATTATAGTATTTTGTTATATATAGAAACGGGTTCAGGAGAGAACGGTGAAAAGTGTGAGAACGGATCCAGCCCCAACACGTGGCAGGGGGCCCTAATTGTTATGCGGGGGTACGATTGTCCTTTTATACGTTCCCTCCTTATTTGCGTTATAAATATCTTTCAAATTAAAACTCCAAAGATTTATTGTTAACTGTTACCTCCTTTGCAAGCTTTCTCAGATCTATGGCGTTTAACGTGAATTATGTTCGACAAAGTAAAATTCGTTGGCGTTTTCTATTTTTCGTTCCAGCAAACATGCGACAGATATGGCGTTTTGTTCTTTTATCATTGTTCTATGGCGTTTTTTTGTATTATTATTTTTATAATGTGTTGTATGATTTTCAATAGCGTTATTCAATTATGCAATTTAATCGTGTTTTAATTGATATTTAATCTATTATTCAGAACTACAATTGGAGTTTTCGATATTAATTTTAATTGTCGTTTACGTTCTAGTGTATTTGTTATGTTTTTACGATCATTGGCGTTTTTCGTCTATTTGATTAGTTTTGAATTTTATTTAGTAGTATTTGTGAATATTAGTTAATACTATTTTGTTAATTTGTGTAAACATTAGTTTTGTTAATTTTGGCGTTTTCATTATGATGTTATATTTTATTAATTATTTATGTTGTTAAGTGTTTTTAATTATTCATCTCATGGCTTTTTTATCATGTCGTTTTTAAATTATGTGTTTATTATGTCTTGTTTATTATTCAATTAATGGCGTTTTAATGTATAATGTTATTACGAGACATCACTCTGTTTTTCTGATTTTTTTGTTCCTCCCTGTGTTTTCTCAGACGAAGTCGCTTCCTCGAGTCAAAGGCATTGCCCCAAAACTGGATTACCATTTATCATTCCCGACGTCAGTGAAGAATTAAAGCCCAGAAAGGACATGCTATTCTCAAGCCTAGATGATTGTTATTCAATGTATGTTAAGTATGCCAAGGAGTGTGGATTTTCAGTCAGGAAATGGACTACAAAGACAAACTCTAAAGGTGTTTTACATATTAAGTATTTCTGGTGTACGAGAGCTGGGGTATATAAGGACAAGAAGGTTGATACGTTGGACCCCAATCAAAAGGAGCGAGTAGTGCGATCTAACTTTTCAAAGAGGACTGATTGTGGTGCACTGTTATGTGTAGAATTTGAGGATGGATTTTGGAAGGTGTATAAGTTTGTTGAGGAGCACAATCATGAACTTGTTGAACGTCCAGATAAGCATTTTCTTCCAACTGAACGACACCTCACTCAGCTCCAGAAGCATGTTATACACAACATGTCTAAGCTGAATTTGGGTCCTGTCAAGGCGTTTAATGTTATGAAGACTTGTTTTGGCGGTTTTGCAGACGTGGGCGCAAGCAAAGTTGAATTTAAGAACTATAAGAGGCAAATTAACTTGTTCATAGGGGAATATGACGCTGATATGGTTGTGAAATATTTGAATGAAAAAAACATTCCCAGCCTAATTTCTCGTATGATTATATCACAGACGAAGACAATCGTTTGAAGGGTCTTTTTTGGTGTGACGATCAAGCCAAACGTAATTACCACGTGTTTGGTGATGTGATTTCGTTTGACGCCACATATCGTTCCAACAAGTAATTTTTTATAATTCAACTTCTTTGTTTTTGGCGTTTTATTAATTTACATGCAATGGCGTTTTTATATTTTACATGCAATGGCGTTTTATTATTGTTTCATTTCTCATGGTGTTTTCATATGCAGATACTCTATGGTGTTTGTACCGTTCACTGGTATAGACAATCATCACTGCAATGTTACATTTGGTGCAACATTGTTGGCGTCGAAAACTGCTAATACGTATATTTGGTTGTTAAGAGTTTTTCTTAAAATTGTTGGTTCTCAACCAAAATTTGGTGTCACTGACCAAGATCCAGCGATGAAGAAGGCTATTTCTGCTGTATTTGTTGACACGAGGCATCGGTTATGCATGTGGCATGTGATGCATAAACTTTCTCTGAAGGTTGTTATGCTTTTTTTTTTACCTTTGGCGTTTTAGTATACAATGCGTTTTGAAGATACATGGCGTTTTGTACCTTGTTACTGTTTTTTTAATTAAGTTTTGTTTTTTGTTTTTTTATATATGCATGGCGTTTTCGTGTTATTTATAGGTTGTTGTTAGGCTATGCAATTCCACCAATTTTAAAGAACGTATATGTGGTGTTGTGTAGACGGATATTCTCACACCTGAAGAGTTTGAATCAGAATGGGAAGCGGTTATTGCAGAATTCAATTTAGAAGATAATGACTGGCTATCTGATAGTTTTGCACTTAGGGAATCTTGGATCCCTGCATACTATAGAATGGAGCATATGTCTGGTCTTATGCGAACGACATCCAGGTCGGAGAGTGAGAATCATTTTTTTGGTCAAGTGTGCAATTCGAAAGCTACTCTTGTTGAGTTCATGATGCATTATGAGACTGCAATAGAAACACAACGTCACACACATCGTAAAAAAATCATGAATCTCGATACAAAAGACCCCAAGTTGAAGAGTAGTTACAAATTGTTGGAAGGGCAAGCTGTTGATATATACACAAAAAGTATTTTTGTGACGTTCAAGCTGAGCTTATTGGAGTTGCGGATTGCATAAATCAACGTTACGAAGATCAGCCTGATGGGTTTGTTAAGTTTTATGTAAATGACTTCCAACAGCTTTGTACATCCTTATTTGAGGTAAATAATGGCGTTTTGGTTTTTATGGCGTTTTCTATTAATGGCGTTTTATCATATGCAATGTGTTCTTTTCTTTTTTAGACAAACATTCTATGCATGGCGTTATAGAGATATTGTTTTTGGCGTTTTTCAGGTATTGTTCCGTAAGTCTGATTGCACATGCAGTTGTTCATGCAGACGTTTTGAACAGTTTGGTTTGCTATGTAGACATATATTCTATGTTTTGAGACTTATGGAGATTAGGGAATTCCCAAAACAATACATTCTGAATAGATGGCGCAAAGAGGCCTCCCCAAACTGCTCTCCTGAATTCTCAATTAGTCGTGAATATATGACCGAGCTTGATCCTGATGTGCAAAGTATAATGCGAGATATTATTTATTCAACCGAATACACTTTGAACCGTTTATCTGGTAATAAAGAGGAGCTATCCTTATACAAGGATCATGTTCAATATTATATGAAGAAGGTTCAAGATATGCAGATTGTTGCTCCTCCCGCTAGTTCTAGGGATAGATTTGCCGAGATAACTGGTCAATATAAAAATGACAAGAATCAGATAAGAGTCCCTGTAGGTTATAAATCCAAAGGTTCTGGTTCTCGGAAGCGCCTGAAATCTAAACATGAGATGGCAATCGACAAAAGAAATCAAAGTCGAAACCCGGGGCCAAAGAAAGACAGTGTCAGAACTGCAAAGCCTATGGACACTACGCATCAACATGCAAACAGGCCGTAATTAAAAGAAGATCGACAAGGTCTTCGAGAGCCAGTGAAGAGTAGCTTGGCGTTTTGTATTTGTCATTCTTACAGAACACATACAGATGGTCTTTGAGAGCCAGTGTAGAGTAGTTTGGCTTTTTTTTTATTTCAATGCTATAGAACACAGACATTTCTCAGTCTAGCGTTTTTTTTTTTTGCATCTTTTTTCTTTTTCTATCTCTTTGATTATAACATGCTACTTCGAAGTTAAATAACAAACAATATAAGATCGGGCAAGGAAATCAAACGCCAAAAAAAAAAAAAACCAATAACGCCACTAAATAAAACTTCCACAAACTTCTATTTTTGGTCGTGCTAAACTCAATAATGCTTTGCTGAACTAAATGGATAACATTGTTAATCCTCAGTCAAGAAAGATGTGTAACAATGTTATCCATCCCGTTTAGCTAAACTTTATAGAGAACAAAAACAGAATCTCCATGAAATGGTTTTTTTGAAGTTTTGTGGTTTTTGTATGTTTTGGCGTTTATATTGAGGATCTTGCTCATTACATAGAGCGAAAGTTTATTGAGAAAATAGTGTATATCAAAGAAACATGGATTTGAATCTTTGATATTTTGGTTTTTTTGGCGTTTATAAGATGAATGGTGTAGAGGAAAATATAGGTTTTTTTGTGGTTTTGGTTTGGATTTTAGTAATTCTGAGAGTTTGTTTATTTAGGAAGTTTTTGGCGCGTATTTTAGGCGCGATTTTTATTGCAGTAAATGCTAGTAATAAAGTTCCGTCGTTTTAGTACTGTTTGTTCAGCTTTATCGGTTAAAAACAAAGTTTGGCGTTTTATATCTATGGCGTTATATTATGATGAAGTGTGCTATGTGTGTTGAGGCGGGATTTTAATAGCGTGACTTTGGCGGTTTATGTTAAGTCAAAAGACCCTTTTACCCTTAATGAAGTGCGTCAAATTAATAAAAGTGATTTTATTTACGAAAATGCCACCGCGTCATCTAGTCCATAGATTGTTTTGATCTGACGATCCATAAGCGTTCTCTCCGTTCTCACATTTTTGAGCGTTTTCTCTAAATCCTAACCCGTTATATATATAAGCGTTACCCCCCTAAGGGAGTGGGTAGTCACCAACTTCGCCCCTCCGAAGGGCTAACATTGCAAGTTGCTACTGGCTACTAATCATTAGTGGTAACCGAAGATCAGTGTCAACCCTAATTCAACAATGGCAAAATTTTGATCAATGGAAACCTGTGATTAGTTAGAACTGATCGTCATTGGTAGTTGTGCATTAGTCGGGATATGTCATCGTTGGTAAGTGTTTAGTTGCAATGATACAAATGAAACTGTAAAGTGGTTATGATTGTCGTCGTCTGTTAGGCCGTCCGGTATGGGGATCGTCCCCGGTTTGTTCTGGTCCGACGTCAGGCCAAACACCCCCCCCCCTCCGGCTTCGTCCTGGTCGTCCTCTTCTGGACGTTGGAGACGCTCCAAAAAACATGCCTCCCCCTCTCTCACACACCTATAGATACAATACATACATATACATTTTAGGTCCATCCCCCATTTCCATACCTCCATCCTCTTTGCCCCACCCTCACACCCATCCTACGTGGCGCCTACGTGGCGGATCATACTCTAAAGGATGACCATCACCATACCGCATAGCCTTATAGTTATACCCCATTTGCCGTATCCTATAAGGGAAAGGTTGCATCGCTTGAACGGAATCATTGTGTTGTTTCCAATGTTTTAAAAATCGGTTTTTAGATCAAACCGGATTAGGCTAAAAAATGGTTCAATCGGTTGAACCAGGTTGTACCGAGCAGTTCAACCGGTTGACTAGCTAACTCTATAATTTCATAAATTACAACATCAACTCAAAAGTTAATCAAAAAATAAATGATTACGTATTAAAAGATAATTCAAAAGTAAATCCATAATAAAAAGTAATTCAAAAGATAATCAAAATCATTCAATTTTCCAACAAGCTCTTTTAAATGAAAGTGTACGATATGTTTAAGCCATTTGAGTGTTGAATACATCAACTATTTTCGTTTCATATAATATTAAATAAGAACTTTTAGTTACGAATAATCATAATATATAAAAATTACATATGATAAGTAACATATATATTGAAAATAAGTATCAACTCAAACTAAAATAACCTTATGCCGGCCGGTACCGGTATTACATTTCAAATCGGTATACCAGATTTTACCGCCGGTACAAACCTTATGACGTTTCACTTATTTACCGGGGTGTTTCGTAACGGATTTACATCTGGAAATGGTAATACCGGTATAACCGGCCGGTATTTACCGGTTTTTAAAACATTGGTTGTTTCAACCTTATAAAAGGAAGAACGTGTGGTCTTCTCAATATACGAATTTTACACTTCGTTTTTCACATAAAAGAACATCTCATTCTTTGCAGTGTTTTTGTCTTATCCAACGTGTACTCACGAAATACTTTTAAACTCTGAAAATAATATTACAAGATTCAAAAAGCTATCCAAATGAATTTGAAATATGATACTTACTGTATTATTTATTTGAAATTGTTTTCTTACGTGTGGGGGTTCTGAAAACGTTTGCAGGTCACCTTTTTGAAACACTGCATGTTCCATTAGATGATTTGTATGTGTCTGATTTGGGACCAAAATCAGGTGGTTATAATTTGTTAATGTCAAATGCAAGGGAACAAAATAACCTTGGTGTATGCAAGGATTTTTCTTGACATTTTTTTTCTTGCTGGGGGCGATCTAGCGTTATACATTACTTTCCTCAACAGAGTATACGTATACCAGAGTATGAGTAATGTTTACCATTCCAAAAGAAAATATCTTCCATTATTATTTATCATCGACTAATCTGAATGATATCTATAATCTGAATGATATCTTTTTGATTGGGGTCTGAAAATTCTCTGCAAAATCACTTTCTCATTTAAAAGATATCAATAACAATACTTCCAACTAAATACTGCAATGGGGTTACGTACTGGGGTAGGGGCCCGGTCTATTTTGGCTCCATTTGGAGAAAAAAAATTGGTTGCTTTTTTTGTTTGTCCTTTCAGAATTGTTTGATTATGTTTACTAGTTGTTTACTATGCGCGCGCGTTGCGGCGCGCTAAACCAAATCGTTCTATAAGAATGACAAAACAAGTCAAATAACAAAAAGTAACTCAAACTAAAACGTCACGTATTTTCGGTACTGGTTCGGTACCGGTATTCACCGATTTTTACACTCAAATACAACCCCCGCCCAAGGGGCCACGCCGAAACCCAAGCCCACCCGGGGTGGTGACTTGGGCGTTTGTACCCAACCCACGACACAACCCCAACCCCATACCCCATATTCTAATATTTCCTAGATTTTTTTTAACACATAGCCGTTGGCAAATGGCTCGCACAAACGGCTACTTGTCTTGGCCAATGAGATCCCGTCATGTCATCTTGCTAGCCCCGCCCAACGCTCGGGCTGAAACCCCCCGCCTAAGGGGCCACGCCGAAACCCAAGCCCACCTGGGGTGGTGACTTGGGCGTTTGTACCCAACCCACGCCACAACCCCCATATTCTAATATTTCCTAGATCTTTTTTTTAAACACATAGCCGTTGGCCAACAGCTAGCCTAAACGGCTACTTGTCTTGGCCAATGAGATCCCGCAATGTGATCTTGATAGCCCCGCTCAACGCCCGGGCTGAAACCCCCGCCCAAGGGGCCTCGCCGAAACCCAACCCACCCGGGGTGGTGATTTGGGCATTTGTACCCAACCCACGCCACAACCCCCGCCCCATTCCCCATACCTCATATTCTAATATTTCCTAAATCTTTTTTTAAACACATAGCTGTTGGCAAACGGCTAGCCCAAACGGCTACTTGTCTTGGCCAATGAGATCCAACCATGTCATTTTGATAGCCCCGCCCAACGCCCGGGCTGAAACCACCGCCCAAGGGGCCACGCCGAAACCGAAGCTCACCCGGGGTGGTGACTTGGGCGTTTGTACCCAACCCACGACACAACCTCCGCCCCATACCACATATTCTAATATTTCCTAGATTTTTTTAAACACATAGCCGTTGGCAAACGGTTACTTGTCTTGGCCAATGAGATCACGTCATGTCATCTTGATAGCCCCACCCAACGCCCGGGCTGAAACCCCCGCCTAAGGGGCCACGCGGAAACCCAAGCCCACCCGAGGTGGTGACTTGGGCGTTTGTACCCAACCCACGCCACAACCCCCGCCCCATACCCCATATTCTAATATTTCCTAGATCTTTTTTTTAAACACATAGCCGTTGGCCAACAGCTAGCCTAAACGGCTACTTGTCTTGGCCAATGAGATCCCGCAATGTCATCTTGATAGCCCCGCTCAACGCCCGGGCTGAAACCCCTGCCCAAGGGGCCACGCCGAAACCCAACCCACCCGGGGTGGTGAATTGGGCATTTGTACCCAACCCACGCCACAACCCCCGCCCCATACCCCATACCTCATATTCTAATATTTCCTAAATCTTTTTTTAAACACATAGCTGTTGGCAAACGGCTAGCCCAAACGGCTACTTGTCTTGGCCAATGAGATCCAACCATGTCATTTTGATAGCCCCGCCCAACGCCCGGGCTGAAACCCCCGCCCAAGGGGCCACGCCGAAGCCCAAGCTCACCCGGGGTGGTGACTTGGGCGTTTGTACCCAACCCACGACACAACCCCCGCCCCATACCACATATTCTAATATTTGATAGATTTTTTTAAACACATAGTCGTTGGCAAACGGCTAGCCCAAACGGCTACTTGTCTTGGCCAATGAGATCACGCCATGTCATCTTGATAGCCCCGCCCAACGCCCGGGCTGAAACCCCCGCCTAAGGGGCCACGCCGAAACCCAAGCCCACCCGAGGTGGTGACTTTGGCGTTTATACCCAACCCACGTCACAACCTCCGCCCCATACCCCATATTCTTATATTCCCTAAATCAATATTTAATTAATATATGTACTGTTCATTCGCTTCAAATTTTATTAGTATATAATATAATTGTTGCAACAATGATCCATCAAGTGGGTTTGACAATGGGGTAAAGGCTGTGAGATTATCATCCGGCAATTAAGTCAAAATCATATGTATATGTATGATCGAATAAATACATTAGAGCATAGGGTATGGTGAACTTAGTCCCTAAAGGGATCATCTGCCACGTATGCGCCACCTCATCAAGGGTGGAAGACCATTCCTTTGGGGACTACCCAAGGGTGTGGAGGGGAAGCAATGAAGGACCATCCTCTTGGGAACTACCCAAGGGTGTGGAGGGGAAGCAATGACTATCCAAAGAGTTGTACCTTGTGCTCATTCACTAGTACCATGCAAGGAGAGAAAGAGAGCACAAACTTGAGGGGCCCACCAAAATTAAAGCAGCCAATCACCAAGCTTCGTCTCCAACGTCCGGGAGAGGACGTGACCGTCGCGACGACCCACAAGGGGGCGGTGTGTGACACCGGCGACCATTCGGGACGGGTAGGGGACGACCCCCATACCCTTTGGTCTTAGACCATATGTTATGGAGCGCCATTGGGGGGTGTGGTTGTGCCACATGAGCCACGCCATCGGCATGGAGCAAGGGCGTTGGGCCAACAACAAGCGTGGGTGTGGAAATTTTTAGTTGTTGGAACTTTAATCAATCCCCGGTTTTCAGTGTTATAACAGATAGAGTTGCATCCGGGCAAATATTTTATGTGAATGATCAAGATTACAAGTATGGGTATCATCTTTGAAATGATATTTATCCAGAGTGGGTCACGATTGTTAAAATGTTTTCTTACCCACATGACAATAAAAGAAACTATTCAAAAAAGCACAAGAGTTGGCAAGAAAATAAATTGAAGGACCTTTGGAGTTTTTAATAAGCGTTGGGCTATCATTTGGAAATGAAGGTTAAACGACAAATGTGGAGAAAAAACAAGAGACGTAATTCATGCTTGTTTGAATCTGTAATATAATATTGGAATGAAGGTCAAACGACCAATCAAAATAAGGCGTTGGGCCTCCTGTCGTGGTAAACAACTAACAGAGACTTAAAAATTGCGCATTATTTATATGATCTGGCTATATGCACGATATACTTCGTGCGGATTTGGTAGAATATATTTGATGGTATCATTCGCGTAATTTGCCTTTGGACTCGGATTTAGAGTAGTTATATGTTTATTTGTATTTTTTAAGTATTAAATGTATTCTTTTAGTATTAATTGTATTTTATAATATTTAATTACATATTTAATTTAAGAAATAAACAAATACAAAATAATAAAAAATAATGATTAAACAAAACAAGTGACGCCCCTTCACATCATTTTTTGGTGTGGGAAGGTGAAAAAAATGCTTCACGTGACGTGACAATACTTTCTTTTTCACCAAAGCCTCAACGGTGCACTTCATACAAATGTGAAAAAAAGTAGGTAGAGTGCATATAGAGGGAGGGATACAGACAATGTACGTGGCTAGGATTGAATATCGTTTGTTAGTTTTAATAAAAAAAACTTATTAAAATGATTTCTTAAAAAACCAACATGTTATATTTTATATCTTAAAGATTTTCCTTTAATTTTTGTTTATGTGGTATCAAATGAGTCTTTATTTTAAAAATTAACTAGTAAATTCCCCATGTATTGTAGTGGGTATTTGGTCGATATTGGCTCGATTCGTTACTGTGACTTGATCGATTTTCATTACATACGATGTAAGTAAACAAACTATATGAATTAAAACATGCACGATGTTCATCCATTACCATAAAAGAAATTACAAGACATAATTTGTTTGAAACAAAAGACAGCATAAGTTAATAAGTTTTACAAAATAGACTTGTCCAAAATACAGTTTTTTAAACAACAAGGCTTTGCATCCTATGCCCTGTTAGAATACAGGATATATGGACCAAACCCTTCCAAAAGGTGGATGACATCGACTTCTTGATAACTTGAAACCTTGTAAACTTCCGCACCAAGATCCACTTAATTTCCTGAAATACATGTAAGTTTAAAAACATCAACAAGAGTTGGCGAGTTCATGTGTTTTAATTTCGCATCAAATGAATCTTAAAAACATTTGAAAGTTCAAGTATCAAAAACTGGTATGTAAAGCGTCAATTAACTTGTTGATCATTAATGTGTAGCTAGCACATTAATATGTGTGCCGACATAGGAAGCCACCAACCCGTAGACGATTTAGTACCGGTCCACCCGGCGGGGACAACAAAAGATTCCATGCGGCCACACAAGGACCCATTAGTGGGGCTCGCCTTGTACCCGATAGATCTGCCCCTTTTGTTCCTTGGTCTTAAACAAGATTAATGGTGCTTAAGTTTTCGCCTATTCGCACATGATAGAATATTTAATTTCATAGCTTAACCATACCGTAGTAACATGTATCCCCCCCGAGAGTTATAAAACCGAAAACGTTTAAAAGAAAAAGGGGGACATGAACTCACAAGTTTGCATCCTTTATCCGTGCTAGCAAATCGGGTTATCCAAAAACGCGTAACAACCTACAAGTGCTCTAACTCATTAGACACTTGGGTTTATGTTAACTGTGTACACGTTGCTCATCTTGAACGTTATCGTTTTGTATTTGTTATGTATTTGGAACCCTTGTGTATTTTAAATATGTTGTATTTGTTTCGTATGTTTGTTTTAATATATATATTGCATTCATAATGTGTACGAACGGGCCTCACCCTTCGTGAGTCTCCGTGCCTCGCACGATCATATGTGGGCCTAGCCCATGAAAGTCCTTGTACCTCGCACAGGTAAGAATGGGCCTAGCCCATTTGAGTTTCCGTGTCTCGCACTGTATAAGTAGGCCGCCCATGAGTGTCTTTGTGCCTTGCACAAATAAGAATGGGCCTAACCCATTTGAGTCCCCATGTCTCACACAGTATATGTGGGTCTAGCCCATGAGTGTCTTTGTGCCTTGTACAAATAAGAATGTGCCTAGCCCATTTGAGTCCTCGTGTCTCACACGGTATAAGTGGGCCTAGCTCAATAGCGTCTCCGTGCCATGACGAGCGTAAGTTCGTTATATGTTATATATATTATTCAATATACATATATTTTAAGTTGTCACACCTCCAAATCTCCACATGCGGAGTTACACTGCGAGACGTGTGACATACCAGGATCTGGCCATTAATCACATTGAACTAATAGTAAATATTATTAAACACAAGTTTTGTCCAACATGAATAGTGTAATTCCAAATAGCATTTTCGTTGTATATTTGGCCACCACAACCAAGTCGTTGCTAGGAGCGTCGGTCATTTACCGAGTTTTTATTTACTATATAAGTTTTACAATTTTGCATAAAATATCCGCTCCTCTTATATATGTATTAATTTTTTATTATTCAATATGTGTTTATTATTCAATATGTGTGTATGATCTCTTCCCGCTTTGACTATTGAAAAGCACTACATCAAATATATTATAATTATAATTATAATTATCTTATCATAAAGAAAAGGTATGATTTGACATATATATATATATATATATATATATATATATATATATATTATATTTTCAAATTATCCTTGTTAATACTTACGGGTTTTTGTTGATCAATGTATACGTGAGTGTATTTATGACCATCCCATCGGCGTAGTAGGTATCTTGGAACACATGGATGAGAATGTTCTTTTCGAACCAATTATTTGGACGTTAGAAGTGAGGCTTTCGTTACACAAATATATGTGGACTTTAGTTGAAAACACAACCAATTTCACATCTATGTAGTGGTAATCAGATATATTAGTACGATGTACATACATTAATGTCAACCATATATATTAGTACAAGAATTAACTTTGTTGTTTTATTTTGAAGTTAAATTTCATTGTGAATCATGGCTCCTAAGAGATCTAACATGAGCAAAGAAAAAACGAAGTCTAATGACAAGAGTATTTTTAAGGTTCCTGGAATGAGCTCCATGGCTCCCAAAAGATCTAACAAGGGCAAAATGGAAGTTGAGTGCGATGACAAGAGTGTATGTAAGGCTCCCAAAATGATCTCTATGGCTCCCAAAAAATCTAACAAGGGCAAAGACGAAGTCACGTGTGATGACAAGAGTGTATGCAAGGTTCCTGAGATGAGCTCAATGGCTCCCAAAAGATCTAACAAGGGCAATGAGAAAGTGGACTACGATGACAAGAATGTATTCAAGGTTCTTGGAATGAGCTCCATGCTTCCCAAACAATCTAACAAGGGAAAAGAGGAAAAGAAGTAATGACAATAGTGTTTTTAAGGTTTCTAGAATGAGGTCCATTGGTGCAAGAGTTGGGTTCTCCACAAGGATTGAAGGTATCTTCAGGCCACCTTAACCTACTATTTTATTCATGGTAAAACATATGGATGAGCATAGGTTAGTTTGTTTCGATTAAAGACTAAAACCAAACCTATAACTGATGTTTTTTTCAGATTTACATAACTAGTTGGTACGGTTATAAAAAAGTTCAGTTAATCGGGAAACGCCAGTATTAGATGTCAGTAAAACTAAGCTAAATTTTATTAATAAATGTAATTATATCTTGTTATTTAATTTAACATTTAAAGAAAAAAATTACAACTAATATGTTATTTATAAACATTTCTAACAAAAACTTTCCAATATGCAACATATATTTATAAAAAGTATAAATAATATAAGCGTTCGTTTAGTGTTGGTTAGGTTCAATTAATTTTGTTATTTATTGACAGAACCATAATCAAATTATAAAAATCAATTACCATAGAAAGCTTAACCAAACCATTGGTTTATCAATCGATTCGGCTATCGGTTATGGTTTAGTTGGGTTTTCTACTCACCCATAGTAAGCAATACTCCGGTAACCGGTTGGATCGAGTAAAAAAGGTCAGGTACACCATGAATTGACCCAACCCATCAATACCTTTTAGTAGTAGATATTTTATGAATTGTTTTACCCGTTTTCTTTTTATTTTAAATATTTGACCCGTCAATACCTATGCAGTTCTTGTGTGTTCAAGAGGACTTGAGGACAACTTTGAGTCCCTTTTCAAGGTATCAAGGAAGACATTTAATTATATCCGCTCACTAGTACACGAGCGGATGATAAATGGATTCATAAGCTTCACATTCACGGACGGTAGAGAGATGTCTCTAAACGACCAAATCGCCATGTCGTTAACAAGGCTAAGCTCCGTCGACACAAGTATTAACATAGCAATTATGTTTGATACAAATGACCGGACCGTTGACACCATCACATGGGAGTTAAACTGTTGGAAATCAGGCCCCACAAACACACAAGAAAAACTAACTCACGAACCAGAGAATTGTTTACTGCTTATAATTTTCTTATTAATTAGAATTGAGAGTACAAAAACCAACTAATGCTCCTACCTACCTGCTATTTATAAGAAAGCACAATTAAATACATGCTAAATAAACTAAGTCCACGTACTCCGGTTTTCAAGCAACAAACTCAACAATTACTTGTTCCCAAAACCACACGTTTACATTCCATAAAACTTGGTCAAGCTAGTCCTACTCTTCAGCTGACCCATTCCAGCTCCATGACCCATATGCTAACCTGTGATCCGATAACGTGCCGACCCGTGACCCTCAAACGAACCGATTAATCCAACAGAAACAAAATCAAGGTTTGAGCCATATGCTCAGTGGAATGCCAAACTGTTGTGGGGTCATTGAGACCACACATCTAAAGATGCACCTACACAAGTCTGAAGGTGAAACCGATGTGTGGCTCAGCAGGAGTAACAACAACAGTATGAAACTACAGGTGATCGTTGACCCGGCAATGCGGTTCGTTGACGTAGTTTCTGGGTTCCCGGGACGTATGACTAAAAACGGTGTCCTTCACCAATCAGAAATGTTTCTTTTGGCACAGAAAGGAGAGAAGCTAAACGGGAATAGAGTCCAGGTTTCTAAACGAACAACGATTCCAGAGTATTTAGTTGGAGACTAGGGTTTTCGGCTTCTTCCATGGCCGATAACTCCATACCATGATGCAGAACTGAATGAAGATCAAACTGAATTTAACCAGAAGCATTTAGCAACTCGGTCGGTTGCTAGTCGTGCTTTGAAGAAGTTGAAGGAGGTTTGGGCGGTGATTGAGGGCGGCATGTGGCGGCCTGATAGGCATAAGTTGCCAAGAATCATTCTCGCGTGTTGCATCCTTCACAACATCCAAATTGAGTACGAAGGAGACGGGAAATCCGATGAGTCAATGACTTTGTTTGACCATGACCCCGGGTATCCACCAGAAAAAAAGTACATTACCTGATGACAAAAGCGCTGCGGTTGTGAGAGATGAGCTGTGTTTCTATTTGGCCAAAAAACTTCCTGATTAAGCCAGTCTTTTGCTATGCTTATAATTAGAAAACTCGTTTTGTGGTACTAAATTGCATTTAAATCCCGAGATTCAAACAGGCAACTTATATGCATTGTTAAAAACTTAAAACATACACATCATTAACTAATACGCTGTACAGGATTTTATCTAAATACTTTCAAACTTGGTTGCACCATTATATATCTGAATCAAGAAATCACCAAGCCTCGTTTCCTGAAACCGTAGTTAGTGCGTTGGCCCATAATCTTCATCAACCCCCCTACCAAATACCTGTTCATTATATTTGCTGTTATTGATGGTCAAAATGAATCTTCTTCCCCATTGCTGTTTCATAAAATCGGGAACCGCTTCATCTCCAACAAAAGCAGTCCAAGTTTCTCCAGCAGTGCTAGGAATAACCCAATTGATCTTGTTTGGAGGCGCATTGCTTAATGACGGGTCTTGTTCATGTTTTGAAATGCTTTTTTTACACGAATCATATGAACCGTTATTCTGAAAAAACAAACAGCAAATCAAAATCAAATTATAAGTTTCTATTTTGATATTTAGTCAAAACACAAAGTCAATTTGTAAAGTCAACCTTTATAGGAGTGGCTAATTTAAAAGCCTTGGAAAGTGGTAAATGATTCTCTCTTAATTCTTCTAGTACTACAGATAAAGGTAAACTGTCTTCTTCAAGTTGTGCTAGATGCTTTTGAACAGCTGGTTTAGATCTGAACATGTGTCCAGTCCCAGGCTCATAATAATACTGCAAAAAAAAAAAAAAACATATGGATAATGTAAATAAATTGGATTTTGTATAGAAATCACCTTGTCGATACGACCCGTCTTTCGGGGCACTTCTTTCACAGTCCATCCATCAGGGAGGATAAAGGGGGATGAAGATAGAAAGCTTCTGGGGGTTACGGTTATGAGATGATAATCATTATCTTGAGCTACCTCAAAATCTTGCATCTGTAACGAATCATTAGAATTACGTTCAGAACTCATTTTGACCCGTTACCTAACCTCGACTAGCCATTGGAATGTTCAAAAACCTCGCGACTTGCTCAAAACTGGCTCGTTTGTAAACGAGCCGAGCCGAGCCCGATCCAAGGTAAGCTAGGCTCGATGGCTCCCTCGTTGGCTAATTTAAATTAAAGCCCAAAGTTTAATATATATATTATAACTCAAATGTATGAACTATAACACAAATTTCAATATATATATGTGTGTGTGTGTGTAAATATATATTTATAAATAACTTTATGAGCCGAGCTCGAGCTCAACATTTCAGCAAGCTAAGATAAATGAGCCAAGCGCTCGGCTTGGCTTGTTAACATTCCGGCCAGGCTTATGGATAAGCATTATCATTTATGTAGAAAGTAGGATAACCAGATAATGACATGTTTGAATAACATAACCTTCTCTTTGTACTTTGGCCTCTTGGGTCTTGATGTAGTTGGTATAAATCCTTCTGTAAGGTATCTCTCAACATCTTTAAGGGATCGAAATTGACGTCCAGTTTCCGGATCATAGTAGTACTGCAAAATATTGTTACAAATATAAAGTTAATTAGAATAAATTGTTATTTTCCGATCATTTACTCTCAAATACCTCGTTACCGAGCATTTCCTATCACTACTCTTAGCTCTCTAAAACATATACTTATTCTCAGGCCAGAGTCTGTTCACAGAAAGAACCTGCCCCCTCTCACGGGTTTTGGTGGCAACACTTATTAAACCTTATACCATAAACCAGCTACAGCATGCTAAACTATGAACCAAAAGAGATTATATAACAGTAGTTAGTGGAACCAAAAGAACACTTTTTTCTCAAAAGTTTAATTGCATTTTCTCCATAACCTAAAGCAGTAATGAGAAACCATCTAAAATAAATTCATGGTTGATGCTTAATCTAGATCGATGATGTCAAAGCAAATTCGTATTACCTTGTCAATAGTATTTCCAGATTTACGTGGTACCTTCTTCACATACCAGTCTTCTGGTAAAGTAAACTTTGTGGTGATCCGCATACTTTCCGGAGTCAACTGCAGCAAGAAATTTCACAAAAATTGAAACAGAAATTAATCAGTTTAAACTAACAGGAGTAATAAAATATGTAACTCTTAAAATACAAATATATCTATCAGCATTACATTCTATGAAATGCATTTGACGAGAAACTAATGTTTAGCATACCGTCGGAGCGGTGGACCTGCAACACGAACATCAGGATATCATTGGGTTTCAGTTGGGCTTTTTTATATTACTCTTTAATTAATCCACTTGGGCTTTTAGTTCCACGTGGCAACGTTAGAGCCTAGTTAAGAATTTAGTGGATGACATGTGTCATAATGTCATATCACCATGTATCATAATTCTTCTTGATGCTTCTTCGAGTTGTGTCTCTTGATTGAATTCTTAGAACTCTACTTGATCCCTACTAAGAATTTGTAACAAACACCCGCATTATGCAGGAGGGTTTCGATCGATATCAGTTAGGTACTAGCCCAGTAGCCACCGGTACCCATCTAAAAACCGGTTTGGGAGTCCAAAGTGGCGGGTTTGAATCTGTTTGCAGGCTCTTCGCTCCTCTCGAACTCGGCTGGGAATTCACCGTCAAACAGCGTTACCAGGTCGCTAACTTGGAAAGGAATATCCGTTCCGCGATCAGGGTACCGTACAATTACCTTTTTTTTAACATTATGTATTAAAGTTTCTCTTTTGTTACCCAGTAATTAATTAGGAAAAGAAATTATTATGTATTAAGGTTTCTTGTTTAATGATATACTCAAAAGTTTTGTTTTAATGGAAAAAAATATAGATTCAAAATTTGGCATAGATAACGTTATCGGTTATTTCGGTTAACTGATTTTTTATTATAATCGGTTTTTAACCAGTTTTTATTATCAATAGCTCGCACCCCAAACCACCAGTTCAGTTTCAGACCCTAACCGATTAGGAAAAAACCAGTTTAAAAAACATGTTTCAGTTTTTTTTTTATTGATTTCGGTCGCCAAACCGGATTTTTTGTACAGCCCTACCTGTGATCAAGTCAATAGCATATGCAAGATCACATAAATACATTAGACCACATGTTACGGAGCGCCATTAGGGTGTGGCCGTGCCACGTCGACACACCATCGGTGTGAACACCGCTACATGCCGGTGTGGTTTGGGGGGGGGGGGGTGCTGGGCAAACAACGGCGTGGTGTGGGAATTGTAGCCTTTGGAACTTTAATCAATCGTCGGTTTTCATTGATATAATAAACTAAGTTTCATCAAGGCAAATATTTTATGTGAATGATCAAGAGTACAAGTATGGGTATAATCTTTTACATGGTATTTATCTAGTGAGCCACGATTCTTAAATTGTTATCTTACCCACATGACGATAAAAGAAAACTATTCAAAAAGCGCAAGAGTTGGCGAGAAAAAGATATTGAACGGAACTTTGGAGTTTTGAAGAAGCGTTAGGCTATCATTTACAACGTGGCACGAATGTAGGAAAAAAAAACAAGGGACGTAATGTACGCTTGTTTGAGTGTATATAATATAATATTGGAAGACGAAGGTAAAGCGACCTATCAAAGCTATGATGGTGACATCCCATTGCCTCCTGTCGTGATAAAAACAAACAAAGACATGAAAATCGTCCATTTGTATGAACCGGCTACATGCATGACATACTTCGTGCGGATTTGGTGGAGTATATTTGGCGGTATCATCCGAGTAATTTGCCTTCAGATTCGAATTTAGAGTAGTTATGTTTATTTGTGCTTTTTAAATATTAAATGTATTTTTACGTATTAAATGTATTTTTTTAGTATTAATTGTATTTTCTAATATATAATTACAGGAGTGAGATAAAGTACAAACCACATTTCGTATACAAACTGTAAGAACTAGGGCTGCAAACGAACCAAACAAACACGAACAAGACCTTGTTCGTGTTCCTTTGTTAAGAAATATATGTGTTCGCGAACTGTTCACGAACACTTATCGAACGAGATTTTATGTTCGTGTTTGTTTGTTAAGGAAATGAACTTGTTTGTGTTCATTTGTGTTTGTTTGTTAATTTTAGGCAACGAACAAAAACAAACGTTGATGAATACAAATGATCACACACTAATGTTCATGAACACAAATGGAAACAAACAAACACAAATAATCATCCATGAACAGCATATATAATACACTGACACTTATTAGATATTTAATTTGCCAGAATTTTGAAGTATTTAAATAAATATAAAAACTAAAAATACTAATGAACTATCGAACACAAACGAACATGTTACCGAACGTTCACGAACATAAACGAATGAACACGACCTCTGTTCATTTTTGTTTATTTAACTAAACGAACGAAATTTCTTGTTCGTGTTCGTTTGTTTAATAAACAAACGAACACAAACGAACTTCCCGCCGAACGGTTCATGAACTGTTCGCCGAACGTTTTGTTCGTTTGCAGCCCTAGTAAGAACCATTTAAAAAATATCATGTGACATCCAACCAATTATAGAGAAATGGTAAAATAATAACCCAAATAATATCACTAATATTGAATTCCCTATAATTATACTAACAAGCAATTAATTCTTTATTTGGATCTTCCTTTTGTTTTGAATGTGCTAATATAATTATTCATTTTGTTTTTAAGTGTTGGTATCATTCACATATGTGCTAAAATCAATTATCTTCATTAATTTCCATGTGCTAATATAATTAAAAAATATGGTTTGTACCGTAACCAACCTGATAATTATATATCTAAGTAATAAACAAGTACAAAATGATTAAAAAAATAAGGATTAGGCTATGCGGTATGGGGGACGTCCCCCCCTCCGTCCAGGACCGGTGACGGTCCGCACACAGTGCCCCCCCCCCCCCCTCCGTCTTCAGCGTCGAGAGCAACACGTTGGAGACGTCCCATGTGAAGACAAAAAAGCTCCCATTTTTATGCCATTTTACCGTTAAAAAAACAAAATTTCCATTTTCAAAAAATATTCAAACGGTCAAATTCAAAATATTTACCCAAATCCCTCCTAAAACTATATAACCCCCCCCCCCCCCTTTTACACCAATTTTCCCCACTTTTCATCTACCACAACTCATCTCTCTCTCTCTCTCTCATTTTTTATAAACATCTTCCACTTTTATAGAATTATTTTCTACCATGGATCTCTTCAACAACCCCAACAACCCGACCCAACCGAACATCTCGAATGTTTTCTCGGTTCCGGGATACTATCCAACGATCGAACCGAACCAATTCTCTCAATATTCGTCAAACGCCTTTGCCGCATTCTAACACTCACCGAACGTTTTTGCTCAAGCGCAACAAAGTCAAGCCTTACAACAACTGATGATGCAGGGTGCTTTTAATCTCCAATCTTTTCAACCCGAACCGAACCCGACGCAACCCGTTCAACCCCAACCGAACCCGACGCAACCCGAACAATCCGAACCCGACGAGGATGTGGAAGTTGTTCCCGAGACCCAACCGCAAAAAGGCAAACGAAGAAAAGGCAAGCATGTGGTGGGTGAGCAACCGTCCAAAGCAAAGGCGAAACCGTGGACGCAAATCGAGGAAGAAGCCTTAGCGAAGGCTTACATAGGCACGTCTACACCAGATAAAAGGTTCGTAAAAATAACTATTTTTTAAGTTTATATTTTGTAGTATTGTTTTTTTATTTTTTGTAACATATTTTTTGTGACATATTTTATAGGTAATAATCAAACGAGTGAAGGGTTTTGGAAGGCGGTTTTGGCGAAGTTCCTTGAGCTAATGGACCAAGGCCCGTATGGAGATATCGACTCGGTGTCATCAAAGTGGCGAAAAATGAGCGGGTTCGTCAATAAGTTTTGCGAAGAATATAATAAAATATATTCAAGTGGGCGTCGTAGCGGCATGAGCGACGATGATGTGTTTAAAAAGGCATTGGAGATGTACAAGATGAACAATAATAATACCTCGTTCGCACACGTTCGCGCGTGGGAAATTATGCGAACGCACCAAAAATGGGCGCCAATTCCGAACGAGGTGGAGATGGCGAAGCGGCAAAGGACATCAGAATCCGGTAGTTATAGCACCGGTGGATCGGACGCGAGGTGTCACATAAACTTAAACGATGATGCCGATGTCAAACCCCAACCGATGGCGGAATCATCGGGGCGCGGCACTGAGCGAAACAGATTGTCCAGAAGTTTCCATAACAACTACATTTTCCAATTATTTAAAGCAACATGTCCCATACCATGTCATAAAAGATAATACAATTAGTACAGAAAAGATCTAGTCAAATTGTTATGTTCCGACAACTCAGATTTTTATTACAGGCAATTGTTTATTGTTGACCTAGGTCTTTCCTAGCCTCGATTTCACAGCAAAGTAAGCAAATAAGCATCCTAAGCACCTGTCACATACGTTAAAGTAAAAGTCAATACACATAGTGTAAAGGTGAGCATACAAGTTTGATAGATATAATAGAGTTCGAAATCGTTACGTATAACCAGCACGTACATAGTGTAAAATGAGACATGTTAGTTATCGACATGAACCTATCGATACCAATGACTGCGGGTTGACTGCCCAAGGCAGTTCGTAATGCATGATCACCACCGTGACCCATGTATTTAATTGTCCTTAACAACCCCTGAGTGAACAGGTGCTGAGTCCAAACAAATAGTACTATCGTTGCTAAGGCAGGTAGACAACATTCCATGTGTAAACATAACAAACAAGCATTCATTAAGTCACGTATAACATGAATTAACGGTTAGTGTTTAAATTGTGTTGCATTGTATGATTTATGTAATTTGAATATAGGTACGTATGTAACACCCAAAAGTGCGAAAGCAAAAAAGGGTTCGAGTATACTCACAGCGATGATGGATTGAAGGGAGCGTGTAGAGTGAGATTAGCCTGATCAGAACGATAGCATAACAATAAGCGATGCGTAATAGGGTGAGGGGTATCAGGGGATCGGACAGTACTCCGATCGGGTAGCCTGATCGAACGGGCGACAATCCGCTCGGTTGGTCATCTGATCGGGTGATCTTTCGAGTGGATTGTTTCCTCCTTTGGGAAGGATGTGTTTGTGTATGATGGCTTGACTTTTGAAGTTTTTGGTTGTAGCATTTTGAAAACACAGAAGTGTTTCTACCCTTCAGGTCGATCGATCGAACGACCGTTCTATCGTGCGACAATCCGGTAGGTTGAACACTTAGTGAGAACAAGTTCACAGCAGTTTGTCACCTGATCGGATTGTAGTTCGATCGGGTGGCAAACCATTGTATTTGAACATGTTGAAAATTGTTTAAGTATTGAGGTCAAAACATCACATGGTCAATGTGGCAGTCCGATCGGATGGTAGGTCGATCGGACAACATCTCGTTCGATGTCCCGACCTAAAAAGGTTGAAATAAAATTAAGTGTGGGACCCAACGGTGCAAGCCGATCAGGTGACAACCCGATCGGGTGGCACTCCGTTCGGACAGCAGTCCGATCGGCCGTCACTCCGACCTGGTCGGCCTGATCATCTACTTCCCTTGTTGTTTTGATAGTTTTGTAGTTTTGTCGAGACGGTGCGGCAACGTGCTAACCAACAGAACCCCACCTTGACTCCAGTAGCTCGGCCGAACAGAAATCACCCAAGTTCAACCAGTTAGCCGGTTCAAGACGGTGGTTCTTGGTTAACCCGAAATCGGTGGTCTCGTGGATAGAATCCAGATCTTGAACTAACACAACACCAAGAAAGAGTATAAGGCTAGAACGAGGCCCGATTCTATCGGTTTTGAGTGCATTGAGTGTAAAAGAGTTGAAAGAAAGTGAGGAACCATCTTTCAATCCTTTTTCATCGTGAATATGTTTAGATCTATGCAAGATCTTTGTTTATTTGTGTGGAAATCGGTTAGATCTAAGTTTTTCTTGGTGGATTGTAGCCAAAACATGAAGTTCTTAAGAACACCATGATGACATCTTCTAGAACACCTCAAATCTAATGATTTCACGGTTAATAGTTAAGATTCAAAAGATAGAAAGGTGTAGGAGTGCGTGTAGCTTAAGAAAGTACAAGATTTAGGTTAAAAACTTACAAGAATCACGAGAAATCTGAAGAAAAGTGAGCAAGAGCGCTGGTCGGACGAGAGTTGCCAAAAGAGGTAAGTTTGTGATGTTGACAGGGGTATTTATAGGGTTTCCCAAGAAGGAAAGGGTGAGATGGGGCTGGTCGATCGAACTGGCAGCCCGATCGAGTGGCTGGTCGATCGAGCGGTAGCTCGATCGAACGGTTGGTCACTTGGTCGATTAGCCACTTGAGTTTTGCAGTTTCGATTGCGATTGCGAGCGTTGCGATGCGATAGAGTCTCCTATTCAAATTACCTCTAATCCCAACTACTATATCTAACATACAATCATCCTATTCGACTTGCGTTTAGCGTTTGCGATTCGATTGCGATAGAGTTTCGATTGTGTTTCGATTAAACACCATAACATATAAATAAACATGCACAAGTAACATATAAGAGGCACACACACGTGTAACAATAACCAGAACACATAATTCGAGTTGCGAACACGATTGAGATAAGCGATAAGCAATAAAGCAAGCGAATAAACCTCGATTATCAATAATTATTTCACCTAATACAACTAATGTAAACAATTAATTAGACTAACTACGAGTCAAAGAAGTCAAAACAGGATAGAGCAAGGAGCGACATATCGCAATTAGCAATCTTTTCTTCCTTTGACTTCAATCTTGACTTTGACTTCAATCTTGACTTTGACATTGACTTTCGAAACACGGGGTGTTATAGCCGAGTTCGACGAAGAAGAATACGTCGTACATGAAGCGAAGCGTCCCCCGGGCCGGGACAAATCAAAGAAGGAGCGGGCGAAGGAGAAAGAAAAGCAAAAGGTGGACCCGAAGATGGACGAGTTTATGACATAATTTAAAACGTACACCGAGGTCACAATCCAAAAGGCGAAGGAGCGGGCCATCGAAGAAAAGTCACGCATAGCGGGAGAAAAGTTATGCGTGGCGGGAGAAAAAATTCGATTGTCTGATGAAAAGATCCGATTGTCCGATGAAAAGATTCGGCTAAAGGAATGAGAAATATTAACGATGGATGTTGATAATTATCCCGAGCCGAAACGTTCGAATTTGATAAAATTACAAAACGACATCATGAAGAAGCATCAAAGTGGTTGATTTTTTTTAAGTTTATGTTTTTTTAATTTATTAGGATTTTTTTTTAAGTTTATGTATTGTATTTTAATATTAATGAAAATATTTTTATTAATTTATTTGTTAAATGTTAAGAAAAGTGGAAGATTAAAAAAATAAAAAATGAAAAAGTGGTGGGGTAGGATCATCTAGGATCATCCTCTCATTTCCACTAAATTTGGAGAATAAACCATCCTTGGGAGGAGTATGATGTGACGTCTAAATGGCATATCATCCTCCAAGAGAGGATGGACACCATACCATGTAGCCTTAAACAATCAATAAATGGAGCCCCTCCACAACATCCTTTTTGTAGAGCGGAGAAGTGAAATGAAATGCTCTTACGTGATCTACAATGTGTAAAGTGATAATATTTTTCTTTTATTTTTTTACCAAAGTCTCAACGGAGCACTTCGTGACACATGAGGGAAAAATAGTACGACTCATGCATATAGATTGAATATCTTTTGTTTTAGTTATAATGATAAAATCTATTTAAAATGATTCTTTTAGAAAAGCAACATGTTATATCTTATATCTTAACGATGGTAGAGGATCCTGTAAAAAGTGCTCAAAGTGTGAGAAGTGTAAGAAGTGTATTATTATATAATACTATATAACATCATATAAACACCGTATAACAATATATAACACCATATAATACCATATAACACTATGTAAAACTATATATCATTATATAACAAATATAACACTATAGGTTGTCTGATAGCATGTCTATTATAGATGTATAGTGTTATATTTGTTATATAATGATATATAGTGTTACATAGTGTTATATGGTATTATATGGTGTTACATATTGTTATACGATGTTTATATGGTGTTATATAGTATTATATATAGTGTTATAATACACTTCTTACACTTCTCACACTTTGAGCACTTTTTACACTATCCTTACCCTCTTAACGATTTTTTATTTATTTTTGTTCATTTGGTATCAAATCAGTCCTTAGCTTAAAAATTAATTTAGAACTAACGTTTTCAAATACCGTCTTTTATTATTAATGTAAAAATGTTTTTAAATAAGTTAATAGAAAAGGAACAATTTATATTTTTTATATCAAATGCTTAAGGGGTGTAACCCAAAGTATTCATGGGTCAAGATAACGGACTTTAATCGGGCTAATATAGAAAGTTGTTGATGTTACGTTTTTTCTCTAATAAAATGGTTGTGGGCTTATGGCAGTAGTCATTAAGTTCTTACTTTTAAAACTTAAAGAGTAAACTACCATTTTGGTCTCTGTGGTTTTGGCACTTTTGTCATTTTAGTCAAAATCTCAACTTTTTAAATCCGGGTCCATATGGTTTTACTTTTATTGTCATTTTAATTCAAAATCCAAAAACCCCCTATTTTGACTGTTGAAAGCTGATTTTTTGTCCTTTTGTTCAGCAGCATTTTGGTCATTTTAATTTTATTATAACATATACAAAATCCCACACCCCTAAATCTCTACACTTCCTCTCTCTCTAAACACCCCCTTTCTCTATCTCTTCTCTCTCTCTAGTTCATCATTTCTTTTCTGCAGAGATTGTAAACCGCCACCACGTCTGGGTACAGCAGCTGTCGACTTGCTTCTTTTAAATACAAGATTATTGTTTCAATCTGCACTATGAACACCATCACCAAGATCTTTCTTTTTCTTCTTTTTTTGGCCAAGAAGATAAAATATCCGGGACCAGTTAGAATGAGAATGAGAATATGGATGAGAATGATGCTGATGAATATTATCATGATAGTGACAGTTATTAGGGTTGATAATGTTATTTGTTAAGTTTGAGTTTGTCAAACGTGGTGGTGGTACTACAGCAGAAGAAGATAAAGTGGTGTTGGTGGTGCCAATGTCAGATCTGAAAGAAGGTGACGAAGAAGAAAATGAAGGGAACACAACAATAGGAAAAGAAGAAGACACCAACTTGCCTAACTTTTCTTGAAGACAAAATGCACAAATGCCCCCAGCTGGTGTGTTGTTCTTGAAATGGGTACTCAGTGCCCAACATGCTTCCGTCACCGGTGTCTTTCTGCATCCCATCCGTGATTTCAAGATTATCAAGATTCAAGTTTCAAGATTTGGATTTGACCCCACAAAGATCTAAGCTTTTTCAATCTGGGTTTTTCTTGGTACCTTTCTTGATATTGATGTATTGTGTTGTTGGTATTTGTAAGTGAGAGTGTGTGTGATAGAGAAAGAGAATGGGTCAATGGATAAGATCCAGACGTTAAAGAATGATGAACTAGAGAGAGAAGAGAGAGAGAAAGGGGGTGTTTAGAGAGAGAGGAAGTGCAGAGATTTAGTGGTGTTTGGGATTTTGTATATGTTATAATAAAATTAAAATGATCAAAATGCCCCTGAACAAAAGGATAAAACAATCAGCTTTCAACAGTCAAAATAGGGGGTTTTTGGATTTTGGACTAAAATGGCAATAAAAGTGAAACCACATAGACCCAGATTTAAAAAGTTTGAGATTTGGACTAAATGGCAAAAGTGCCCAAACCACAGGGACCAAAATGGCAGTTTACTCAAACTTAAATAATAGCTTTACCTTTTTATATAAAAAATTATAAAAAAATTTAACTTACTTATAAATCGAAATCCCGACGTCAAATCCTAAGATATAATCGACGTTTTATAATCATTTTCTTCGAATTCTTTTTTCTTTAATTTGTTCTTTTTTCTTTAATCTGCTTCGACTGTAGTCTTAACTCTAACCTACCTGTTACTGCGCCACCGCAACAATGTATGTATAACTTGTACTGGTTATTTTTTCTTGCTTAAATTATTCCGATCATCAAATCGTCTATTAGCAATTGATCAATTTTGATTAGGGAAAATCTTACTGTTTTATTATGAGTTGTTATTTTAATCTCATAATTATGCATTTATAGGGATCTGATCATTATTCTTTATGCAGATCCGGGATTTACTAAACTAAATAATTTCCTTTTATTTTGACAGAAAATAGTAGGAAGCGTGCATATAGATTGAATATCTTTTGTTTTAGTTTCAATGAAAAATTCTATTTAAAATGATTTCTTAAAAAAGCAACATGTTATATCTTATATCTTAACATTTTTTTATTTATTTTTATTCATTTGGTATCAAATCGGTCCTTAGTTTAAAAATTAATTTAGAACTAACGTTTTCAAATTTCGTGTTTTATTATTAATATAAAAATGTTTTTTAAAATGAGTTTATAAAAAATGAACAATTTATATTTTGAGTAAACTGTAATTTTACCCCCTCGGGTTAGAGCCCATTGGCACTCTGACCCCCTACCAGAAAAATTTCCCTGTCTGGCCCCCCAACTAATGCAAAACTCTGCAATATTACCCCCCTGCTGTCTAATTCTGTTTAGAGTCAACATAAGTTAGTAACGGTCAAAGGGTATAATTGTCTTTTCCACTCTAGTTTTATATCTTACTCAACATAACACCCTACATATATCATACTCGCTGCAATCTTACTCCCCACCTATTAAGCTCTCCTCTGTTTTTTCTCTGGCGACATCAACTGCGATCTTTATCATCTCTGATCAAATGCCGCTACTCTGTTGGGTGATCCGATACCTGATCCGCCACACCTCAGGTATAATCGTTGTTCCATTGTATGTCATTCTTAGTTAAATCAGGGTTCCACATTAGAGATCACAGATTGGGTATATTATAGTTTGATATGTATGTCATTCTTAGTTAATTAGGGTTCCAGATGTCATGCATGAACCCCATTAGGGTCGGATTTGTATGATATAAATGGAGGGTTTGATTAGGTCGGATTTGTTTGATGTTCTAAACATGGTATAAAAATGACCATATGATCCATTTGCAGCAGTTAAGACTCAATTATAAGGTCAAAATGACCATATGATCCACTTGCAGCAAGATTGAGTTAATTATAAGGTTAAAATGACCATTTTGACCATTTGCGGCAGGATTGAGTTAATTATAAAGTCAAAATGACCATTTTGGTCATTTGTAGGAGGATTGACTTAATTATAAGGTCAAAATGACCATATAATTCATTTGAAGTAGGTTTGACTTGTTTATAAGGTCAAAATGACCATATTGACCATTTGCAGCAGTTAGGACTTAATTATAAGCTCAAAATGACCATATGATCCATTTGACCATTTGCTGCAGGATTAAATTAATTATAAGGTCAAAATGACCATTTTGACCATTTGCAGCACGATTGAGTTAATTATAAGGTTAAAATGAGCATTTTGGTCATTTGTAGTAGGATTGACTTAATTATAAGGTCAAAATGACCATATAATTCATTTGTAGTAGGTTTAACTTGTTTATAAGGTCAAAATGACCATATGATCCATTTGCAGCAGGTTTGACTTGTTTATAAGGTCAAAAATGACCATATGATCCATTTGCAGCGGGTTTGACTTCTTTTGATGTGCATTATAACTGGCATCCATGTTTGATTCAGTTTAGATGATCACAGGCAGGTTAGTTTATATCAATTTGCAGCAGGTTAAGGTCACAATTATTATGTGTAGGTTTGTTTATATCAATTTGCAGCCTATATAAATTTGCAGCATGTTTGGATAATTGGATCATTTGCAACATGTACCATTTTGCAGCTTGTACCATTTTGGTCAAAAAATGACCATTTATAAGGTCAAAATGACCATTTTGGTCAATTTGCAGCAGGTTAGTTTGTATCTTTTGCAACAGGTCAATTTGCAGCAGGCTAGTTTGTATCATTTGGTCAAAATGACCATTATAGGTTGTTTTTAGATGATCACACTTGTTCCTTGTGTATTATAACTGTAAGGTTGTTTTTAAATGATCACACTTGTTCCTTGTTCCTTGTGTTTTGATTTATGTGTATTATAACTGTATGGTCAAGCATTTTTAGGCGTGAAAGGTTTTTTTCTGCAGGGGGTAAGTATTAGAAGAGATAAATGTCAAACCTTGATCTTTCCCATTAACATTCAAGGGTTTAAATAATACAAAGGAGATCAATTTGAGATATCGTATAAGTGGAAACTATTAATTACAATAATTACATAATAATATTCTATTACACCCCCGCAGTCGAAGCGGGAGGTGACCGTATGCTGAGACTGGAGCGGAAGTCTTCAAACAAAACGCGCGGTAATCCTTTCGTGAAAATATCAGCAACTTGGTAACGAGAAGGGACGTGGAGAACACGAACTTGACCACGCTAAACTTGTTCGCGCATAAAGTGGATGTCAAGTTCAATGTGTTTCGTTCTCTGATGTTGAACAGGATTACCGGAGAGATAGATAGCACTCACATTGTCACAGTAAACAATAGTAGCTTTAGAAAGAGGTCGATGCAATTCCAAGAGTAGATTGCGAAGCCAGCATATTTCAGCAACAACATTAGCCACTCCTCTGTATTCAGCTTCGGCACTAGAGCGGGAGATGGTTGGTTGACGTTTAGAGGACCAGGAGACGAGATTGTCTCCTAAGTAGACACAATAACCACTCGTAGAGCGACGAGTGTCTGGGCAACCAGCCCAGTCAGCATCCGTATAAGCAAGAAGTGCGGGATCCCTGTGAGGTGACAGGGTTAGGCCGTAAGAGACCGTACCATGAATGTACCGGATGATACGCTTGAGAGCATTCCAGTGATCTGTTTTGGGCGCATGCATGTGCATACATACCTGTTGCACCGCATAACTGATGTCGGGCCAAGTGAAAGTGAGGTATTGCAGTGCCCCTGCCAAACTTCTGTAAAGTGTAGGATTCTCAAAGTAGGTACCTGATGTTGCACTAAGTTTGGAGTTTGTATCAACTGGAGTGGCTACGGGTTTACAAGACGACATACCCGCGTGCTCTATAATGTCAGTGGCGTAAGTCTGCTGAGACAGGAACATAGTGTCCTGAGTTCGGTTCACAGAGATCCCAAGAAAAAAACTTAATGCCCCGAGGTCCTTCATTGCAAATTCTTTTGAGAGATAAGTCATGAGGTGCTCACGAAGAGATGTCGAAGATGTTACCAGAAGGATGCCATCTACATAAAGAAGAAGATAGGCAGTGTTGCCATTATGATGTAAGATGAACAAGGACGCATCACAACCACTTTGAATAAACCCCAAGGTAAGAACGTAGTCGGTGAAACGTTGATACCAGGCTCTAAGGGCCTGTTTCAAACCATAGAGAGACTTCTTCAATCGACAAACGTGATCCAGGAAGTGTTTGTCTCGAAAACCCATTGGTTAGTGCATGTACACGGTTTCATGGAGATTCCCATGAAGAAAAGCATTAGTAACATCTAGTTGGTGGACCGGCCATGACTTGGACAGTGCAATAGTCAATACGGTACGAATGGTTGCCGGTTTAACCACCGGACTGAAGGTTTCCCCACAATCAATACCAACCTGCTAAGAACGTCCATCACAAACTAACCTTGCTTTATACCATTCAAGAGTGCCGTCGAACCTGAATTTATGTTTAAGTAACCACATGCTTCTAATGATGTTCATATGTGGTTGGCGTGGAACCAATTCCCATGTATTATTATTAATAAGTGCGTGAAACTCATTGGTCATGGCAGTATGCCACTCCGGTATGGACAAGGCCTGGGACGGATTTTTGGGAACGGGGACTATGTTAGTTGTGTGTAGGTTGAAAAGTTGCTTAGGTTTGACAATTCCGTCCATAGCCCGAGTACGCATGGTGCGTGTGTGGGTTGGTTGGACGATGGACGGTGGGACCGGTTGAGACGGGTTTGGTGGATGAGGGTCAGGTGAGGGTGAGGCGGTGGTATTGGGCTGTGGATGTTGGGCCGTATGGGTTGTGGAGGTAACTGGGCGGCGTCTGGAGTAGGTGAGGATGGGTTGTGTATGGGAAGGGATGGTGTGGGCGGGAGGTGTGAAATGGGCCGGTGGAGAGGAGTGAACAGGATGGGCCGGTGAGGGAGTAGTGGAGGTGGGAGGTGTTAAGTGGGCTGAGGAAGTAGGGGAGTTGGGCTGGGTCGAAGAAGGGATAGGTGGGGAAGTGTTTTGCTGTTGTGGGTACGAAGGGAAAGAGACTGAAGGCCAAAGGGATGTGGGTAGGGGATCAGTGAGGAAGTTGTACGAGTTGAATGTAGATGTGTAGGTGAGGTTGGTGAATGGAAAGGTAGACTCGTCAAAAAGGACGTGACGGGATATGGTGATGGTTTTGGATTGTATATTGTAGCATTTATAACCACGGTGGGAGGAGGGATACCCGAGGAAAACACACGGGTAAGATCGGTGTTCAAGTTTGTTAATAGTGGTGGAAGGTTTGAGTGGGTAGCAAAGACACCCGAATACGCGTAAGTGGTCGTGTGTCGGTAGCTGGTGGTAAAGAAGTTGGGTAGGTGTTTTGAAGTGGTGTGTTTTAGATGGAGTAATGTTGATTAAGTAGGTAGAGGTGTCAAGGGCATGATGCCAAAAATTGGCGGGTAAAGAGGATTGAGCAAGAAGGGTTCTAATGATGTTATTAATGGAGCGGATTTTGCGTTCCGCTTTCTCATTTTGTGACGAAGTATAGGGGCAGGAAAGACCGGAAAAGTATCCCATTTTTATAAAAAAATTGCTTAAAAGACGTGTTAACATATTCTTTTCTGTTGTCACATTGAAAGGTTTTAATGGTGTGATTAAATTGGGTGTGGACAAGTTTGGTAAAGATTTCAAATATGGCAAAAACTTGTGATTTGTTTGAGATAGGAAACGTCCATAAGAAGTTTGTATAATCATCTAAAAATAACACGTAATAACGGTGACCTCCGGAGCTTAAAACTGGGGAGGTCCAAACATCACTATGCACAATGTCAAATGGTTGCAATGTAATATTATTAGATGAATAAAAGGGGAGCCTAGTGCTCTTGCCAAAAACACAAGGTTCACAAACATTTTTATTTAAAGTCTTAAAAACAATAGAATTCGAATTTTTCAAAGACTGAAGTAGGGCCGGGCCTGGGTGGCCAAGGCATTGATGCCATAAAGTGGAGGATTGAGTAGCAGTGGTGGAGGTAGAGAAGCAATGGAAGTCCTTGGAGAAGGGGTAGAGATCACCGCTGCTGTCGCATCGGATTATAGGAATCCGGGTCTTGTAGTCCTTCACAAGAAAACCAAACGGGTCAAATTCGACAGATACAGAATTATCTCTAGTGAATTGACGCACTGAAATTAGTTTTCTAACAAGTTTAGGGGCATAAAGGACACGGTTTAAGACAAAGGGTGGATATGGTGGGGGGAAGGTTTGTGGTCCATGTCCATGTACCGGGATGGATTTTCCATCACCAACGATAATATTTTCATTCACACAATTATTAAGAATAGTACCAAAATTACCTGAATTGGGATCCATGCTGATAGTTGCACCCGTGTCCATGACTCCATGCTGATAATCCGGTGGGTTGAGGGACATGGTGTAAAGGGCCTGTTGGATGTCAGTGGGTGAGTATGTAGCCTGGTGACCCTGATGAGGACGGGGGCCGAGAATGCCCTGGCTGGGATTAGTATGCGGTGGTGGGGTAGTGGTGGGGTAGGGGCAAGGAGGTGGTGGAGCTGCAGACCAGGAAAGCCAGGGTGGTGGTGAAGTGGAGTTGGTGTTCGGGTTGGGGATGGTCCAAGTGTAGGTAGTAGGGGAGGTCCACGGACCGTAGGGTTGGCCACGACCAGGGTTGTAGCCCCGAGACCAATAGGACCGGCCACGGCCACGTCCCCGTGACCGGCCTCGGCCGCGAGTGGGATTGGGGTTGGGTTCAGTCTTGTTGGACGGGTGTGAGGAGTTTGGGGATGGGATTTTAGATGTGGTGGTGGTCAGGGCTTGATTGGCGAGGTTAGCGGCATACAAGGCTTTCTCGGCCCTTTGACTTTCTATCATGCACAGCTGTGATCGTGCTTCATAGAACGAAGGGGTGGGTTCTTTTTGTTGGAGGATGGTGGATATGCCTTCGTACTGATCTGTGAGACCAGCAAGAAGGTGTAGAACAAGACGTTTATTATCAAGTGGGGCACCGACATTAGCAAGTTGGTCAGCAAGGGACTTGATGGCTTGACAATATGCGGACATATTGGGAAAACCATCTAAACGAGTGGTGGCAAATTTCTGCATGAGATATGTGGCACGAGAGTTTTTGTTGTCCTGAAAGAGACCTTCAATGGCTGACCAAGCATCATAGGCTGACATGTTGGGGACGACAATAGTATTGAGGAGATCATTAGAAATAGTCCCGTAGATCCATTGTTTGACAATGGCGTCTAGCCGAGACCAGAGTTCATCCGTAGGTTTGGAGGTTTTGTCTTTGTCTTTGTCACCCTCCGAAGAAGATGACGCAGTTGTGGTGGCAGGAGGAGAGAGGTGGTCGATGGCCTGAAAAGCACGGCAGTGGTTTTGAAACAGTTCCGACCACAGGCCATATTGGCTGGATTCGGATTCAAGGAGGACATGTATGGAGTTTCTGATGTTGTTGACGGTAATGGTTGGGTGTATCTTCTCGGCCATGAGAACCTGTTTGGGTCAAAAAAAAAAACAGCAAGAGTACAACAAACCATAGGGGGTAATAAGAAAGGGTAATATAGTCATTTTACATAATAGAATATTATTATGTAATTATTGTATTAGTAAGGTTTGTAAGAAATATTTAACACCGGGGGGTAATATTGCATAGTACAACAAACCATAGGGGGTAATAAGAAAGGGTAATATAGTCATTTTACACTAGGGGGTAATATTGCAGAGTAGAACAAAGCATAAGGGGTAACAAGAAAGGGTAATATAGTCATTTAACATACCATTTTAACAGAACTGTTAAGTTCTTTGACGGCAAGGGGTAATATTGCATGGTTTCTCATTAGTTGGGGGTCTGACAGCAAAATTTCCTTGGGAGGGAGTCAAGGTGCCAATCACTTATACCCCAGGGGGTAAAATTGCAGTTACTCTTATATTTTTGTATCAAGGGTATAAGGGGTGTAACCCAAGGTATTCGTGGGCCTACATAAGAGACTTTAAATCGGGCTAATAAAGAAAGTTGTTGATGTTACATTTTTTCTAATAAAATGGTTCTAGGCTTGTGTTGGTAGTCCTTAAC
The DNA here is from genome assembly GCF_002127325.2 of Helianthus annuus. Taxonomy (NCBI): domain Eukaryota; kingdom Viridiplantae; phylum Streptophyta; class Magnoliopsida; order Asterales; family Asteraceae; genus Helianthus; species Helianthus annuus. The sequence goes on from NC_035433.2 coordinate 67,638,072, forward strand.
TAAAGTTATTACTTTTAAAACTTAAATAATGGCTTTACCTTTTTATATAAAAAATTATAAAAAGAAATTTAAATTACCTATAAATCGAAATCCCGGACCTCAAACCCTAAGATATAATCGACGTTTCATAATCATTTTCTCTCAGTTCCTTTTTCTTTAATCTGCGCCGACTGTAGTCTTACCTGCCTTTTACTACGCCGCCGCAACAATGTATATATATCTTGTACCGATTTTTTTATTGTTTAAACTATTCTGATCATCAAATCGTCTATTAGCAATTGATCGGTTTTGATTAGGGAAAATCTTATTGTTTTAGTATGAGTTTTTATTTTTAATCCCATAATTATGCATTTATAGGGATCTGATCGTTATTGTTTGTGTAGATCTGGGATTTACTAAACTAAACAATTTCCTTTTATTTTGACAGAAATTTAGATAAGAGCTACTTATACGACCAGTTGTCCAATTCTATCTCAAGAAAAGAGACTTCCCCAAAGGTATATTAAAAAGTTGACTTTTATAATATTGTTCTTAGTTTTATATCTAAATTTGGGGCCAACCACCAACGAATAGTCCAAAATTCTTCTATCACTGAAAAATGACGATTTTGTTTCTCTTTTAGCTTGGCTGCGAGTTGGATTTAGGGAAATCTATTTACAAGTTTTTTTTGGTATTGATATTCAACTAAGTTAGGGCTTAGTTTAACTAATTGTTTTTTAGAATGATGTATCCCTAAATAAAGATTTCTCGAATTTTTGTAAATTGGGCTACAAATTGAATTGAATTGATGGGATAGCTATTTAAAATGAATATTAGTTAAAAATTGGTTAAATGAGATTAAATTAACCAAAGACCTCATGAAGTTAACAAAAGTAGGTAACCCGTGGGTACCTTCCATTAATAGGGATGACAGTGGGTCAAGTTTGAATCGGGTATTAGTAATCCATACTCATACCTGGTCGTAAAATCGTTTTCCATACCCGATCCAATACCCGTCGGGTATTTGTCGGGTATGGGCATATTCATTAGTTTGTTAAAAGGTTTCGTTGGGATTTCCAAATACATTTCTTTACTATCATAATTATTATATAATCTTATTTATACAACAACTATTATAAACAAAAAATGTCCATTACAAACATATAAGTTTTATCATAAATTAATAATAACTTTATAATACTTATACACGTATATATTTCACAATATAGAAAATATAAGTAATATTATCAAACACACATACTAAAAGAAAATTTATTTTTCACATTTTGAACATACTAAAATAAATCACTAATAGACAAAGGTTAATGAAAAACATACATATAAATTAAAAAATTCGGGTATATAGTTCAGGTAATCGTGTCGGGTATCACCTAATCACGTTCCCGGCCCATACCCGCGAAATTTTTTAAAACTAATTTCATACCCGAACCAATACCCATCAGGTATCGGGTATGCTCGTCCCATTTGTGTCGGGTTCGGCTATACCCATTGGGCTCGGGTAGTTTTGTCATCTCTATCCATTTAGGGATGGCAAAAGAACCTATAAGGAAATAAGATACCTAAAGTTTTAGTACGGTTATATTAAGACGAGTATTCGGGTATTAGGACTAGAAATGTGATGAATGGTTTTTCGTAGGTTTGTGACGGACTGACGGGTATGGTATTAGGTGATACTCCGATGATAGTTAAAAAGTTTAGATTATAAAAGTGTAGTTAAGTATTTGATATATCAAATGGGGCTATCTATGGAGTTTAAGGTTGGTTACAAATAATAGTTATCCAAATAGATTTTTTAATGACATGAGACCAAAACCAAATATACACGATACCTACAAACCCAATGGGTGATGTAACAGGTAGTCAACATTTATGAGACCATACATGATACAATTTTATAGCCATGTATGGTTCTATGATTACCAAAAAGTGCCTTGTACTCGGATCATTAACATCCTCACTATTTCATTGATCTAATAACCTTTTTGTTTTGACTTGTTAAAAAGTATAATCATCTCAATTTCAAAAAAATTGTAACCCAAATTTACGAGTTAACTATAGTAAAATTGTAATTATATGTGATATTGATACTTGAAATGGAATCTGAATACTATGAAAACCTTAGGGCTTGTTGATTACAGAGGATAATGGGGTAAATTTAGGAGTATAACTAAAGAGTGTATGTGTTAGTCGTCAAAAAGATTAAGTAAGATAAATATGAAGGGAATTCTAGTATTCCAAGAGTAATGCAAGTAATCTTAACTAGTACACTAGTATAAGATATTTTTTAATTTGTAACCACCATGGTTGTAAATATCTTAACTAGTCATTGATTAATCACAATTAATTCTGATTAATCGCTAATCCTCACGCATCATCCGACTAGCGACCAATAATTACTTCATAGTTAGGCTAAACGGTATGGAACCGTCGCCAGGTTCGTCCTCCAACTTCGCCGCCACATCACCACCGTCGTCCCACGCCGCTGCCCCTCCGTCCCCCTCCGTCCCGTCCTCCCCGTCGGAGTTAAGCCGTTTGCGACGGACCAAAGCATGTGGGCCCCCCTTGGTGACGCCCGTCCTCCCACGCCGCCCCCCTCGGTCTTGCTCCGACGACGTCCTCTTCTCCGGCACCATACCGTGTAGCCTTACTAACAACAGATTTAGTTTACTTCGAAGTCCATGTGCTCATTAACAGATGTTTAACAAATTATATATTTTGGAATTTACGATTTCAGAATTTTAGAAATAGATAAACTAAAATGTAAATTTTAGTATCCCACTTGGAAATTTTATAAGCTTTAAATAACTTTATAGTTTTAATAAGTTGTTTATAACTAATTTGAAGTTATTTATTTAAATAAACACTAAATAGGGGTGTATCCGGCACAAATATAATTAACCAACTAAACATACGAATAATAACTTGAACTAGTTTTTTTTACGTCGCGTATTGCGGCGAAACCGAGTAAATGATAATGTAAAACAAACGTGATTTGAAAATAAATCATGTTGTTAGAAAGCCAAACCATTAAAACGATTTAGTTTATTATCGTACCGTTTTATGATACCAAATAAATACTTTATTTTGAGTACAACTTCGTTTTTAACAAAACTTATAACAAAATGTCAGGGAAAAAATTAAGAACAACTACGTACTTAAGTTTTTAGAGAAAAAAATTATAACGTAAATTATTAAAGAAGTATCAAATTAATCGATAAATTAATATATGTTAAAAAAAGGAAAAAAATTAAAAATATGTTATTAAAAATAAATATAATAATGAACTATTATTACATATAAAATAATAAAATAATAAAAAAACTATATATTAATATAAAAATAAAGTTACTATTCATCAGCACTTGTCAACAATATATACATAATTCTATTGCCGGAAAGTAGGGATGGCAATCGAGCCAGAATACAATGGGTAAATCGGAAACCCGAAACATTTGGGACAAGTATTCGGGTATATGGATGAGTATGATATTAATTTTAATTTTTTTTCGTGAGTATTGAATTATGAGATACCCAACCTGATTACCTGAAAACATATACTAGATTACCCGAAAATTTTTAATATTATTTTCCATTAACCCTAGCATAGCTAGAAATGATTCATTCTAGTACTTTCTTGAACTTGTTTGGAATATGTGTATGATAATAGGGGATGGATCATGAGAAAACTAGTTTAAATGAGAAAACTAAAAAACTAACTAAAAAAGCCTAAAAAACATACCAATTTTTTTTTGGAAAATTGGTTTTTAATAAACCAACCTTTGCCCCATTGGTAAATAATAATCCAACCTACAGAATTGGTATATAATAATCCTACCTATCAACATGTTGGTACTCAATGAACTTCCGTTAGTTTTTTTTAACTGAAGTAAGTTTTTAAGTTTTATTTATTACACAAACAGTCCATGTAGTTGTAATTTACTAGTTTTAACTATGAGTTAATAGCCAAAATGGTCCCTGAGGTTAATAGCCACAGCACCGCCACCGCCACCACCACCACCACCGTTGCCGCCGCCACAGCACCGCCACCACCACCACCGCCGCCACCACCGCCACCACCACCACCACCACCGCACCGCCACCACCGCAACGTTTTTTTTTTTCACCACCCAAACTGAACACTATTATTATTATTATTATTATTATTTTGAATCGTCTTTGTTATTCGCTTTCGTAAATTCCTTGTCGTTGTTTTATGTATAATCTCAAAAATGACTCAACAGGGAAGGAAATAATATACCGAACAAAAATGACGTGACTTCCTGATGTATCCCGGTGACGTCTCAAAACCTCCGGCTAGTTCCGGCGAGAGCTCCTGGTCCCAACGGTGGACGCGCTAGGTTCCGGCAAGCTGTGCGGGGGTTTCGAAGGGTGTGTGGGTTGAGTGTTGGCGAAAAATGTTACTAGGGTGGTTCGTGATGTTATCCCAGCGATCGAAACATAGAATGTTCATGCCGTTTTATAATGTTCGAGCTTAAAAAGGAAGGTTGTTGAATCGTGGAATGAGAGGGACACGATTAAAGCCAGGTTCATGCAATCTTATAAAAAGAAACGCGGAATTTACAGCTCATTATCGATCAGTTAGTTTGTTACCAAGTTTACCAAGTTTAGTCACTTGCTTTGGGCTATATTCGGAAACGCGGTGAAAAAAAACGTTGCGGTGGTGGTGGTGGTGGCGGTGCGGTGGTGGTGGTAGTGGTGGTGGTGCGGTGGTGGTGGTGGTGGTGGTGGCGGTGTTGTGGTGGTGGTGGTGGTGGCGGTGCTGTGGCGGCGGTGGTGGTGGTGGTGGCGGTGTTGTGGCTATTAACCTCAGGGACCATTTTTGCTATTAACTCATAGTTAAAACTAGTAAATTACAACTACAGGGATTGTTTGTGTAATAAATAAAACTTAAAAACTAACTTCAGTTAAAAAAAACTAACGGAAGTTCATTGAGTGCCAACATGTTGATAGGTAGGATTATTATATACCAATTCTGTAGGTTGGATTATTATTTACCAATGGGGCAAAGGTTGGTTTATTAAAAACCAATTTTCCTTTTTTTTTACATTTTTTTTATAAAAAAACAGCTCTTTTTTATATGAAAAAAAATTTCAAAAAAAAATTGTACTGCACGTGTGCACTAATACGGAAAGCCTAAATCACTTAACCCACCCCCACCGACACCCCCCCAAAAACCTAACCCCCCCTCCCTCCAAAAACCTAAATTCACCCTCCCACCAAAAGCCTAAACGCCCCCACCCCCGAAAACCTAAAAGTAAACCCTAAACATAAACCCGAAAAAAACCTAAACCCCACCCCCACCCCACCACCACCCCCAAAAACCTAACCCCCTCCCCTACACCTAAAAATCTAATTCTAAACCTCCAAAAAACTTAACCCTAAAAGCTAAACTAAACTTAAAAGCTAATTTTAAGCATGTAATGCATATGTGTAGTACATATATAATGCACATGTGCAGTAAAAGTTTTTTTTTTTGAAATTTTTTTATATCTATAAAATAGCGGTTTTTTTTTTATAAAAAATTGTAAAAAAAATTGATATGTTTTTTTAGGTTTTTTTAGTTAGTTTTCTAGTTTTCTCATAATCCTTTCCCTATGATAATATTATGTATATTTTTAGATATGAAATATTAACTTGCTTTTTTGGATTTATATCATCATGAAAGATTACATATTTTAGAAATTTTAAACTTATGATAGTGATGATATGTAAGTGATAATCATATTTTGATTCATTGTAGTTGTTAAAAACATAAAAAAAAAAAAAAAAAATAGAATGGTAAGTTGGTTCTACTTATACCAAGTTCATTGAGCTCTCGTGAGCAGCTACTAATGCTTTGAATTGAAATCGAGCCTAGATTGTATTGTATTAGCTAGTCATACTTTGTATGGTATGAATAACACGTATTTGGAAATCACGAGTTTTTTACGCAAACTAACTTATACCAAGTTCATTGAGCTCTCGTGAGCAGCTACTAATGCTTTGACTTGAACTTAAGACCTTCCCTTTCGAAACCTAGTCTTATAAACGCAAACCACCACCCCATTGGTTGTTATATAGACAGATACATGTCGAATGTGCCTTTGCTAGAAATCATCGTCTAGGCCACTAGGGTTGAAATGCATGCCCAACTTTTTATCATAATTAAAAGTAATAATTTGTGTATCTATAAACAGGTGATTAAAGATAAATAATACTTTACATAGTTTTACTATACATATTGTATAGAAACTTAGGGTTCTATTCTTGAATTTCTCCTTGAAATCTCTCTTCTTTGGCTAGATCTTGGATGGCCATCAAACCTCCTCTTCCGGTCACACTCTTTAGGCTATGTGTAATGATTTCTGCCACATTAGTGTCATATAGACAAAAGTGATTTCACTAATGAATTTCACTAAATTGTGTAATGGATTCGCTTAAAAAAAGTTTGACTGAAGTGTGTAATTGTTTAAAAAAACTAAAAGAAAAAGAGTGTATGTGGTCCGATTTTGATTGGATTAAAAAATAAATAAAAAGGGCTTGCGATGTGGTTGACAAATCGCGGCCCACGCTCGTGATTTGCCCTACCCCTCTGCCCATCGCACCTCAAAAACATCTCTGTGGGGCGGTGTTCAACGCCCGAAATAAATGAGGTGGCAAAAAGGTGTTATTCCCCAACACATAGCCAAATTGTGGCTTGCTTTAATTGTCACATCTCTCGCTCCTTGTTCTACCCGAGTTATGTTAGACACAAAGATTTTGTTTTTTTTTTTTCTTTTGCTAGACATTAGTGTTTTATTATGTTTTTGCCGGCACAAGCCTGTGTTGTAACCATAGCATTTTCGTTGTATCTTTGGCCACAAGGAGCGGATCTAGGTCACTTTTGTGGGTTCCCAGGAACCCATTGGGTTTGGAAAAAATGGAAAAAATTAGTGAGAACCTCGTATGATTTGGAAAAAATAGTGAGAATTAGTGAGAATCTACCAAAAGGAACCCAGTAAAAAAAGTTCTTAGATCCGCCACCACAACCAAGTCGTTGCTAAGAGAACGGATCATTTACCAAATTTTTTCTTACTAATATAAGCTTTACATTTTTTTGATAAAATATCCGCTCCTCTTATATTTGTGGCTTCTATAGTTTTTATTCAATATGCGTGTATGATCTCTTCCCGCTTTGACTATGGAAAAGCATTAGATCAAATATATTATAATTATCTTATCATGCATAAGACGTATGATTTGATTTTTCTTTAATTTTATTAATTATCCTTGTTAAGACACATTACCTTACGGGTTTTCGTTGATTGAGGTATACGTTAGTGTATTTAGGACCATCCCATCGGTGTAGCACGTATCTTGGAACACATGGATGAGACTGTTCTTTTCGAACCAATTATTTGGGCATTATAAGTGAGGCTTTCGTTACACAAATATATATGGACTTTAGTTGAAAACACAACCAATTTCACATGTATGTAGTGTTAACCGGATATATTAGTACAATGTACATAGTGTCAACTATATATTAGTTGAAAACACAACCAATTTCACACGTACGTAGTGTTAACCGGATATATTAGTATAATGTAAGTAGTGTCAACCATATATATTAGTACAAGAATTAACTTTGTTTTATTTTGAAGTTAAATTTCGTTGTGAATCATGGCTCCCAAGAGATCTAACAACCGCAAAGAGAAAACGGAGTCTAAGGACAAGAATATTTTCATGGTTCCTGGAATGAGCTCCATGGCTCAAAAAAGATCTAACAAGGACAAAGAAGAAGTTGAGTGTGACGACAAGAGTGTATGCAAGCCTCATGAAATGAGCTCAATGGCTCCCAAAAAATTTAACAAGGGCAATGAGGAAGTCATGTGTGATGCCAAGAGTGTATGCAAGGTTCCTGAAATGAGCTCAACGGCTCCCAAAAGATCTAACAAGGGCAAAGAGAAAGTGAACTATGATGACAAGAGTGTATTCAAGGTTCAAGGGATGAGCTCCGTGACTCCCAAACAATCTGACAAGGGCAAAGCGGAAAAGAAGTACGATGACAACAGTGTTTTTAAGGTTCCTAGAATGAGCTCCATTGGTGCGAGGGTTAGGTTCTCCAAAAGGATTGAAGGTATGTGCTTTTCAGGTCACCTTAACCTTTTATTTTATTTATGGTACAACATATAGGTGAACATAGGTCTGTTTGTTTCGATTATAGACTAAAGTCAAACCTATAACCGATAACTAGTCAGTTCAGTTATAAAAAAGTTCAGTTAACCGTAGTGGCAAACAAAATGGGCGTTTTCTTTGCCCAATCACCCTAAAAAACACCGCGTAACCATTACGCTTGGGCGTGTTTGGCTTCTTTTTTGTTTGGGCGTTTTATAAAAAAACGCTGGATGGGGGAATGGTTGTCCAATCATATTTCAGTTTGCATTAATTGGCCAATAAGAATTTTAAGTTCTTTTTTTTAAATTTTATTTTATTACAAAACATAATGCCCAATAATGTCCCATCCCCACTACACCCATTTTAGAAAACGCCCAATAATGCCCCATTGCTGATTGGGCTGCCATATGACGCAAAACGCCCAAGGGTGAATATTACCCACTACGCATGGTCTTAGATGTGGGTAAAACTAAGCTAAATTCAATTAATAAATGTAACTATATCTTGTTTAGATGAAATACTATCAATTCTTTTTATTTAACATTTAAAGAAAAAAAGTTACACAACTAATATATTATTTATAAACATTTCTAACAAAAACTTTCCAATATGTAACATATATTTATAAAAGTAAAAATAATATAGGCGTTTGTTTAGCGTCGGTTCAGTTCAGTTAATTTCATTATCTATTGACGTAGAACCATAATCAAATTACAAAAATCAATTATCATAGAAAGCTTAACCAAACATTTGGTTTATCAATCGATTCGTCTATTGGTTATGGTTCAGTTAGTTGGTTTTTCTAGTCACCCATAGTAAGCAACACTCCAATAACCGGTTGGATCGAGTCAAAAAAGGTCAGGTACACGTTGAATTGACCCAACCCATCAATACCTTTTAGTAGTAGATATTTTATGAATTGTTTTAACTGTTTTCTTTTTAGTTTTAAATATTTGAGCCGTCAATACCTATGCAGTTCTTGTGTATTCAAGAGGACTTGAGGACAACTTTGAGTCCCTTTTCAAGGTATCAAGGAAGACATTCAATTATATCCGCTCACTAGTACACGAGCGGATGATAAATGGATTCATGAGCTTCACATTCACGGACGGTAGACAAATGTCTCTAAACGACCAAATCGCCATGTCATTAACAAGGCTAAGCTCCGTCAACACAAGTATTAACATAGCAATTATGTTTGATACAAATGACCGGACCGTTGACACGGTCACATGGGAGTTCGTCCAAGCGTTGGAACCACACGCCCTCGAGCACATTTCATGGCCATTAGATATAGCCGAAACAAAATCAAGGTTTGAGAAGCTCAGTGGAATGCCAAACTGTTGTGGGGCCATTGAGACCACACATGTAAAGATGCACCTACACGAGTCTGAAGGTGAAACCGACGTGTGGCTCGACAGGAGTAACAACAACAGTATGAGACTACAGGTGATCGTTGACCCGGCAATGCGGTTCGTTGACGTGGTTTCTGGGTTCCCGGGACGTATGACTAAAAACGGTGTCCTTCATCAATCGGAAATGTTTCGTTTGGCACAGAAAGGAGAAAAGCTAAACGGGAATAGAGTCGAGCTTTCTAAACGAACAACGATTCCAGAATATTTAGTTGGAGACTCGGGTTTTCGGCTTCTTCCATGGCTGATGACTCCATACCATGATGTAGAACTGAATGAAGATCAAATCGAATACAACAAGAGGCATTTAGCAACTCGGTCGGTTGCTAGTCGAGCTTTGAAGAAGTTGAAGGAGGTTTGGACGGTGATAGAGGGCGGCATGTGGCGGCCCAATAGGCATAAGTTGCCAAGAATCATACTTGCATGTTGCATCCTTCACAACATTCAAATTGAGTACGAAGGAGATGGGGTATCCGACGAGTCAATGACTTTGTTTGACCATGATCCCGGGTATCCACCAGAAAAAAGTACAGTACCTGAGGATAAAAACGCTGTGGTTGTGAGAGATGAGCTGTGCCTCTATTTAGCCCGAAAACTTCCAGTTTACATGGTTGAAGACTAAAAACGCAGCATTTATGAGATAAAACTGTCTCGGTTAGTCCTTTTCTTTTAACAGTATCAAAACAATGGAGTTTAAATTATGATTTTCTATGCTTATATACTTGAAACATTTTGGTGTTTACTTTTAGTCGAAAGATGTTTTCATTTATATCCTTGGGATTGGCATGATGATTAGGAAACCCGTTCTGTGGTACTAATTTTTCGTTTAAAACCCGACATTCAAACAGGCAACTTATATGCAGTGATACAACATACACATCAATAGTTTAGATACTATCTAAATACCTTCAAACTTGGTTGCACCATCATCTGAGTCAAGAAATCATCAAACCCGCCTTGGATTATTCCTGCAAATAAGCAGGATTTATATCATCAAAAATAGGGTTTGTAAATGAACCGAATGAACACGAACGCGCCTTACAAGTCTTTGTTTGAGTTTAACTAAATGTTTGTTCACGTTTAGTATAAGAATATTTATATATAAACAAATAGATATGAACAAACACTCTACCGTACGTTCACGAATGTAAATGAATAAACGAGAAGTTTGTTCGTATCAGTTAAGTGAACATAAAATATTTCCCACGTCCGTTTAATGAATAATAAACTATATTCATTGAACTATTCACTAAACGTTCAGTTCATTTATAGCATTTGAAAGCGACTCTCCATAGTACGATTCCATTGTAAAACTCTACTACAAATACTTCCTGATTTTGGTATGAAATCCATTAATAACACTAAAATACCTGTTCATTACGTTTGGCGCTATTAATTAATGGTCCACATGAATCTTCTTCCCCATTTTTGCTTCATAGAATCCGGGACCAATTCATCTCCAACAAAAGCGTTCCAAGTTTCTCCTGCAGTGCTAGGAATAACCCAATTTATCCTGCTTGGAACGGCATTGCTTGAAGTGCTTTTCTTCCACGAATCATACGAACGGTAATTCTGAAAAAAAAAAACAGCAAATCAAAATCAAACTAATAGTTTCTATTTCAACTTTCAGTCAAACACAAAGTCAATTTGTAAAGTCAAACCTTTATGGGACTGGCTAACTTAAAAGCCTTGGAAAGAGGTACGTTATCTTCTCTAAATTCTTCTAGTACTACTGATAGAGGTGAACTTTCTTCAAGTTGTGCTAGATGTTTCTTAACAGATGTTAAAGATCTGAACATGTGTCCAGTCCCAGGCTCATAATAATACTGCAATATAGAAAACAACATAAAAAAACTTATTTATTATCTATAAAAAGAAATACTTCAAGAAATCACCTTGTCGAAATGGTCACCCGTCTTTCGGGGCACTTCTTTCACAATCCATCCTTCAGGGAGGAAGGGAGATGTGGATAAAAAGCTTCCGGTGGTCATATTTATCAACCGATATTCATTATCTTGATCTTCTTCAAAATCTTGCATCTGTAACAAATCATTAGAATTATGTTCAAAACTCGTTTGACTTGTTACCTGACCTGACTGGTCAGGCTTATGAATAAGCACTATCATTAAAGTAGAAAGTAGGATAATTAGATAATCACAAGTTTGAATAACACGACCTTTTCGTAGTATAGAGGCCTCTTGGATTTTGATCTAGTTGGTATAGATCCGCCTATAAGGTATCTCTCGACATCTTTTAGGGATCGAAACTTCCGTCCCGTTTCTGGATCATGATAGTACTGCAAAATATTGTTACAAATATATCAATTTAATTACAATTAAATGTTATTTCCAATGATTCATCAACAGCTAGTATCATTTTTCTCAATACACTCTCAACTACCTCTTTCCCGAGCATTTACTCTCTCTAAAACAGATAGTTACTCTCACGATAATTTTAAAGCAAATTCATATTACCTTGTCAATAGTATTTCCAGATTTACGTGGTACCTTCTCCACAAACCAATCTTCAGGTAACGTAAACTTTGTGGTAGTCCAATTACTTTCCGGAGCCATCTGCAGCAAGCATTTTTACATAATTTCTTCTAATATTTGTCCCATAATATACAAAATCCCTCTTTTGATACAGAAAATTACTTATTTGACAGATTAAACTAACAGAAGTAATAATCAAATACTATCAACATCACATAATTTACACTCTATAAATAATAAAATACAGTTTACGTATGTTAGCATACCGTGTGGCCGTCGGGTCGGGGGACCCGGTTGATGATCCAGCCGTGAGGAACACAAAACGGCATTGGAGAGGAATCGGAATCGGAATGTGAGATAGGAGTGACGTCGTTAATAAGAGCGAGTTGACGGTGAAGGTCGGAATCATTGCCGCCGGTAACCGCCTCCGCCATTCGTATTGGGCCAGATAGTTTTTGTTGGGCTCTTTTTTAATATAGTCAGTCAGTTGTCACTGCTGTAGATATTGGGCTTTTGACAAGTGTTCATGCTATTTTTTCCACGTGGCAACATTAAAGCATTTTTTCCACGTGGCATCATTAAAGCAAAGTTTAGAATTTAGTTTTTATTTTTATTTTATTTTTGTAAAGTTTTTTTTTTCTTATTTTCCCACGAATATTGACAAGTGGGATGACTTTATATCACGTCTGATTCTAGATTTTTGATTTCTTTCTTCATACTAGTCAAGTGTATGAAAGATTGAAAGCAACTTCTATGTTGTGACAGGAACGTTAATAAAATTATAATAATAGGTAAATGAATTTATAAATTATAGGGTTTAATAAAATTAAACGTCACCTATAAGGCTAAGGGGTGTGGATCGATGGAGGAAGGGGGTGAGGGTGAGGTGGTGGGTCGGCGCTGAGCCAAACACCCTCCCCCATTAATTCTCAGTGCTCTCGGTGAATTCTCACCCTTCTCCCCGAACTTCAGTTTCGAATGTTGGGCCAATATGACCGTTGTAACGGTCATTTCAATTAAAAAAAACTAAAAAATCTATAAATACCCTTTTATTAACCCATTTTAAATCACACACATTTGCAATTTCACCCAACTCATACTTTACAAACATTAAGCATGAATCTGAGTCGATCAAACCCACCACCATTCTCTGCCATCTCTATATCCCTATTTTTCTCTTTTCTCCATGGCAGATCTAGGTTCAAGAGGAAGAACATGGTGTGGTTCTCCATCCACACTAGAGAAAGCGGTTCCAATCACCCTGACAGTGATTCCGTATTTCTTCAATGACCAAAGGGAATTATAATATACATTGAATAAGTTAGGAGGTGCGGGAGTACATGTTTGTTCAAGTTGTTATAATTTCAAGTATTTGAGCATAGCCCAGAATGGGGGTTCCAATGGGGCAGCGCCCCTGGAAGCAGGGTCCAAGGGGCAAAGAGCCTCTGGTTTAAATTGCTTTATGGAAAATGTCTTAGAAAAAAACAATTTTTTAGAAATTAGTTATAATTTTGAGACAAAAAAATAAAAGTAGTTAAAGGCAATTATATTTAATTTTTTAATTATAACTGCAAAATAATCCCCAAATCCGTATCTTCTTCTTTGGTGACATTCTGGTTCAATTACGAATTCATTAATACACATACTGTTGTTCAATTTCTCGAATTCAGAATTGTATCCGATTGAATTATTCGATAGAACCACCGAAATAATTTGATCTGAGAGTGATTATACGTCTCTCTTATTATCCGTGGTATAAAAAATTCCCCAACATTCTCTATTTCATTCATGTCACTCACGACTCTTGTCGTTCATCATGCCATCTAGGGGCGGGGACCTATGTGAATGGGCACCCTTTGAAAAAATATCGTGTATTTTATAGGCAAAAAATCCGATCGTACTCCTTGAAAATATGGTTATATCTCTCATTCAAATCCCATAAAATAATTCTTGATCGGCCACGGATGCTATCATGCTTGTCTTCGTCATTGCCCTTATTGAACTATGTGTGTGCGATGATCCAGGTTTAGACCCATCCCATCGGGTCGGAGAGTGTTGCTCCATATGATATGGGATTGAGATATTTATCTCTTCAACACGCGTTTTGAGCCTTGCTTCTTGCACCTTCCACAAGTGTATTGCTAAAAGTCGAATGCATCAAATGTCATTTTGACAAACGGACACCCTACATATTCATAAACATCTCTATAAATAGTGACTTTTTAGCAATACTAAGGGAAAAAGTCATCTGAAAGAATTCAATATCTTATTTTAGATTAACTTCTATTTTGCTTTCTATGATTTGGTCATTTTAACGATTTTGTCTCAATAGTTTAAAAATAGCCATTTTCCTTCCTGATTTTTCTAACTTATCGTCATTTTGCTCCCTACCTCTAACTCCATCCAAAGAATCAATTAACTAGAAGGGTATTTTGGTAATTTTATAGATAAAAGCAAGGGCATGTAAGTCTTTTCACCTAGATCAACCTATAACTTGTTTATTTACATGTTTATAAGTAATTCTTTTCTTATCCCCCATCTTTCCAACCACTCTTTCTACCGGCCACCACCATCCACAACCATCCACCACCACCCGCAATTACCACCTGCTGACCACGACTACCGCGACTTTAACTAAACATTTTAAATGAGTTAGAGCCAGGGAGTAAACTACCGAAATACCCCTACTTTTCATTGAACGTTTTAACTGAGTTAGAGCCAGGGAGCAAACTGGTGACAAACTCGAAAGATCAGGGAGGAAAATGACTATTTTTAAACTATTGGAGTAAAACCGTTAAATGACTAAACCAAAGGGAGCAAAACGAAAGTTAACTCCTTATTTTAATATTATATAACTAGACTAGATATTGTTAATACTGCTTTTGCTTTATTAAAAAGCTACATATCATATTTTTCTTTAGTTGGATGAGTTTAAAAAGTGTTATTTTTGATAGATATTGTATGAACTACAATCAAGTAAATTTTGCATTGCATCTTACATATATAAACCGAAGAAAATATACATATACATGATAATTAATAAACACTAGTGATATTTCCCGCGCTACGCAGTGGGCTTTCGGTCGCTATCAGTTTGTTATAGTATCGGTATGATACTAGCAAGAGGATATCGACACGTGTTTTACATTGATCGAAACCACAAAAACGCATACCTGTGTCGATGTTGTTCGCCCAATATCTGTTTGGTTCGTCAACGTACCGACTTGTTATAGCTTATGATACCAACAGAATACTCTATTACGAATATAACTCATTTTCAACGCAATTTATACCGTCACATCGACAAAGCCTTAGAAACGAATACGGTATCAGTACCGAGGTTGTTCGGATGGTATTAGTTCCATTCGTCACGGTAAGAACAAAAAAAAATTAACTATACTTGACCCGTTTGAATAAAACTTTTATCAAATCGTAGATAAAAAATAAGCACGTCTCAACTGTACATTCGACCTTTTAGTAAACGTTATATTATCTTTGCTAAAATAACGAAAAAAGTAAACGGTGTTACTATATAGAATAAAAAATACAAAAAGAATTAATTATATTATACTTTACTCCTTAATAAAACTTAACATCGAATCATAGATTAAAATATATTACCATCCAAATGTATATTCGACATTTTAGTATAAGCGTTATCTTATTTCTATTTCTAATATAACAAAAATGGTAAGTGGGGTCACTTTATCTTAGAAAACAAAGAAAAAAAAAATCTAAACAATGAGGTAACTTTGATAACATATAGTTTATGATCCGATCACTTAAACATTACTGCATATAAATGAAAAAAAATATATATATTTTTTCAACGTAACTATAGTAACAAATATTGTAAGAATAAACAGTTCGTGGGAGGCATTGGAAGGAAAAGAGCAGAGTCAGTTTCTTGGAGGTGCTAGAAGTTAAATAGGAGAGGAAGCTGGAGGTCAAATTACCAAGCTACGTTTTTAGTAAGGAATAAGGATAATAACCTTTTAAAAGTTTATAGTATCGAAGATCCGAACAAAAAAAAAGTATAGATAGTGTACACGGAAAGTTACAAAAGTGCAATCGTTCACATTTGAGTTCACACTTGACACCTTCACTAACTACACCCACACATACGTGGGCGTCACTCACACGAAGTTTCTCCAAAGTTTACACGATAAGGACTAAGGACCAATCCAATATCAACTAAACCTTCGTTAATTAATAATTAAGTTTTTCTAATCAAGTTTAATGACTTAATCTTATTAAATCATATACTTGAATGTGTTCATATGTCACATCACTTTCCAATAGTAATCAAATCAAAGTTTAGTTTATCATCAACGAATTAAACCTTACTAGAGGGGTGAGCATGCGATGCGACCCAAAACACACACTGATAATCACATAATGTGTTAGTTTGTTTAAATTAAAAAAAAAACCTATAGTAATACCCTACTAAAATTAAAGATAAATAAAATGTTTGTTTTTATTATGTAACATTTTTTTTAATATTAACGTATGAAAAAATTTTGGTTGTTTAGAAATTGTGGATGTGAGCTGATTTAAAAAGTCAACATCTTAAAAGATTGTACTAATATGTTTTAAAAGTTGTAATGACTTAATTACTTTTAAATTACTTTATTATTTTTTTTTTGTTATCTTATATGTTTGTAAACTAATTTAAACTTCAAAAACAACTGATCAATATTAATGGTCCGCCCACTAATATATTTAAGATAACGGTCGAAAACGAAAGGGGTTGGCTAAATGCACCTCCATTTTTACTTTTCATACCTCCTTTCTAAAAATATCATTTTAAAAACTTGTCATGTTTCACCCCTATACAAACCATTATATTTAAAATGTTTTTTTTCCAAAAGGTTAAAAAAACCTTTTTTGTACTAAAAAAATAATAAGGTTTTTTTTATTAATCTTTCTTTTTTCATAACAATTATTTTTAAATATTAAAATTATAACGTTTTTCTCTAAATAAAACGAATCTTGTTTTTAAAGACACTTTCTGACTAGTATTTTATTATATTTTCATTCATAAACAGGCTTTACGAATTGAAAATTAACGTTTTTTATGAAAAAAAAAAAGATAAACATATTTTTTGAAAAAAAAAACCCGTTAATTTTATGTATTTAACCCCAAACCTCACTTTTATTCTTTTATTTCATAGTTAGTTGTCGTCCCTCTTTTATTTTAATAATACTATTATTATATGTAAATATTTTTATAAAATGATTAACAGTTCTATATATTAAAACTAGAAAATATTTTTCCTTTCTTCAAAAGAAAATATTTACATCACTAGCTTATATCTATTTATTAAACCATGTGTGTTAATGAATAAATAAATAAGTAGGTAGTATAATAATTTTTTTAAACTAAGAGTTCAGTTAGTGTCTTAGAATTAAAACTAAAACGGACACATCAAGCAAAACAAATTAAATTAAATTGACTTATTTCAATTTAAAACATTTGTTTTTTAATAAAAAACCACTTTTCGTTTTAAGTTAAAAAAACGTTTCAGAATACAACTAATAGTAATAACAAAAAGACCGAAAAAGATATTATAAAAACAAAAGAGGGTTGAATAGTATTAATGTAAAAGTTTAGGGAGGAGGTGCGTTTAGTAAAAAGGGGGTGCATTTAGCAACACCCGTTTAGAAACTATAAAACATGATGAGTGATTTTGATCCGTTGATGATTATTTTATCTTGTTCTACTTGAGATCTGTATAAATAAATAAATAAACAAAATGTCAAATATAACTATAAAAACATTATTATAATAATAAGAAAACCTTTAGCATGATCAAATACTGTTTATTTTATATAACTAAAGGGTCTAACATGCTAGTGGTCAGAAACACCCCCTTGTTCATTGATGAAGAAAAATGTTATATAAGCTAAAAACATCAATCTAAAGCTAAACATATATGCTACTTTTAACACGTTAAACTTATGTAAAACTGACATGTTAAAACTTAAACAAGTTAAAATTACAAACACTAATTTCGACAGTTTTAAGTTCATAAGACACTTTTTACCCTTTAAACCCATTTGTCCAACTTTTTTTGTAAATAGAAAATTTGCAAATATAAAAAGAAATTATAAAATTTGAACCACTTTAATCCGACTAACTAAATAAATTCGTTTTATTTATCAAAAAATAAATTTAAATCTTCTTTTATCAAAAACTAGCAATTACAGTATCATTGCCTCATCACAACTTACGCGCTTACACGTTTATCTTTTCTGCTACTTTTCCTTAACCAACAAGACACTCTCACACGCATACTTCCAACATGTTAACGTTATCCAAACTTCCATATAAATACACTTCAATACCTAAACACTACAACAAAAACACTAGCTAAAACAACATCCTTTGCTTACACAACATATTTTAAGGAAACTTACTCAATCCAAATCAATGACAGTGAAGAGACTCCTAGAAGATGATAGAGAAATCGAGCAAATGGCCATGGCTAACTGTCTAATGCTCCTCTCTCGTGTTGGAAAATCGGGTTCATTACCTGAACCTGGCCGGTTGTTCCACTGCAAGACGTGCAACAAACCGTTTCGGTCGTTCCAAGCACTAGGCGGCCATCGTGCTAGTCACAAACGACCGAAACTCAATGATTTCCTTGGCCAATCGCCTCTGAAGGCCAAGACACATGAGTGCTCCGTTTGTGGGCAGGAGTTTGCGATTGGCCAAGCGTTGGGTGGTCATATGAGGCGACACCGCGACGAGGCCACTAGAAAAACCGTTGAGGTGTTGAAGGAGCAAAGTGGGACTAGAGGATTGTGTTTGGATTTGAATTTGACACCGTATGAGAATGACTTGAAGATGTGGCCTATTGTTACTTAGTGTCTTACTTGTGCTTAATTAGTTTGTGTATATAGAACAGTTTATTTATTTTTTTTATAGAGGTGCGTTTTTTTTTTTGTTTATGTTTTTCTAATAAAGAATTTTAGTGTTTATATATTAACATCTGATATTCGATCGTAGATATAATTCAATGTTATCAACTTGCTGTATGTTTATAAGTTACAAAATCAATAATTTTCTTTGTATGAATCATATAGTCAAGGTTAAAGTTGAAGACAAAATTGGATTCATAATTTATAGTTCACCATAAACAGATCAGATAACAATCAAATTATTTCTTGAGAATTCCCTAATTTCTTTTATCTCGTTTTGGATCTCTTATTATGTTCGTTAAAATGACTTATCAAGATAAGGCGATTAATGATTCATTAGTTAAAGTTTTTTTTAAGGTTATATTTCTTCCATGACTCTAACCCTTCACCTTTAAAAGAAGTTTCATTTTAGCTACAAAGACTTTGTCAATAAAATTTAATCGACACTCAATAGTTGTAGTAGGATACAGTTAAAATATTAGGATACAGTAAAAAAGATTTAAGTCTTTATGACATCCAAACTTGAAAACTTTTGTACTTTCACAAACCTAAAAAAAAGGAAACATTAAGTTAATTTATTTTTAGGGTACTTTTATATAATACTAACCAAGTTTATCAAGTAGTTAAGTAATGTTTTATTTGTTATTTTAAAGTTAACTTTTGTTAGATTTGTATAATATTTTTTGAATGTTAGGTTTAATGAGAAAGACTAAAAAAATTGGGAATCAGGAAACACTTTATTTAACATTTTAAAAATATCTTAAAAATTCAATTTAAAATGCTAATAATTATTTTTTTCAAAATTTTATATAAAGTTTTGCATATAAAGATACTAGGTTTTTACTCGGGATTGCTTCCCGGGCTCGGGAAAGTTATTTTGATTAATTAATTACTATTTGTTTGTAATACGACCACATTACATCAACCATCTCATTCGATTCAACATAAATGTCTTCAAATCACCGGATTAGATCATGAACTCGTATTAGAGGACAAACAAAAGCACAACAGGACCATATGAATAATATCATTTCCACTTTTACATCAATGCACTTACATGATAGGGTGATTTGGAATTTTGAAAAAATCTTTGTTTTTGTACCACTTTTACAAAATAAGGTGTTGACCAAATTTGAAACAGATGTTAACCAAAAGTCAATAACATATTGACAAATAGTTAAACAGATGTGGAGCTTAAACAGATGTTTGGTTTAAGGCCAAACATCTCTTTATGGCCAAACATCTGTTTAAGGTCAAACATCTGTTTAAGGCAAAACATCTGTTTAAAGTCAAACATGTGTTTAAGGTCAAACAACTGTTTAAGACCAAACATCTTATATAAAAGGCCAAACATTTGTTAAATGCCAAACATCTGTATAAGCTTTAACAGTTCTTTAACTTGTTAACATCTACTTTCTTCTAACACAGTTTTCCTCTTCAAAACACTGTTGAACCTAACATGGGTTTCCATTAACTATTGACCAAAAGGAAAACAGATGTTGAAACCACTATTTGTTATTGAAGTTCTTTAAAAAAATAGATAGAATTCAAAAAAATGGAACAATGACTTAAAGGACAATAATTTAACACATAATCTAATTGGCCAAATTTAAAACATAAAGTGCTAATAACAGTGTTTTATCATCTTAACCATACATAGCAACAAATCATCAAGTTAATAATTTAAGAAAAAAACCTACATCACCATCAAAAAGTTCATAATTAGTATCTGCTAACAGAACAGACTTAAAATGTGTTTGTTAAACTGATGTAACTTGATTTAATACTATCTTCTGTTGCGAAGACACGTATGTGAAATGCAACATATCACCAAACCTCAAGTTATTGTCAGTCATAAACTTTTGCCAACCGTCCAACGCATAACGTGGCTTCAATTCATTTAACTCCAACTTAACATCATAAATCTCCACAACTCCAACCATGTTTTGAACTTTCAAAGGATGAAGATCAAGAGAAAGACCTGCTCGTCTCGCAACTTCAGCAGGAAGACGCTACATGTATTGTGTGGAAAAAATAATAGTCAGACAAATAAACGTAAATCATTAGTTTATTATAAAAAATGGTATACCAGCCTATAGTCTCCTTTGCGATCAAAATGAAAGAACTCAGGGTCAAGAGAATGTCCAGAATGTTTTTTTGCAGTCTTTGCAATCTTATTTCTACGGTTAAGCTTTTTCTAAACGTTGGCAGCTCTCTTCCCCTTGATGAAAAAGTAAACATATACATGTGAATTAAATGAATGATCAATATATGCACACAAAAAAAACAGTTTATATAACATATACTAATTAACTGGCAAGTATATACCTTAACTTTATGAACAGACGAAGAACATCTAGTATGATCACTTGTGTCGACAGGTAAGGCAGCATTTCCCTTAGTCCTATTCTTGACGTGTAACACCCCGAAAACGGGTTTGGTAATCAAACCCCGTTAGCACTAAAAGACGGATAAAATACCGTTAGCGGTAAAACTTACCCGGTAAATATTAGGATTTTAAATAATTAATCCTAATATTAAATAAGAAGTGAGTAAAAGCTTTTAATGAAATGAAATTTGTAAAAGTCCGAGTAACGGGACTTAAAATAAAAACGGGTTATGACTTCCCGAACCCGTTAAGTTAACTAGGAATATTAAAACTAGTTAATAAGTGGGAATATTATTGAAAATAATTAGGTTGTGACCTAATTAATAACTAACCAAACACAAGGGGCCAAAGTTGTCAAGTGAGCAAACTAGGTTTAATAAAATCAAATAAATAAAACACAACACACACTTAGTGTGTGTGTGTGTGCGTAGGGCGACCAGGAGAAAGGAAAAGGGAGCCAAAACCCTATAACTCAACAAATCATCAAATTGAAGCCTGATTCAAGGTCAAAATCGATGCATGAATATGTAGAAACGATCACCTAGTCGTGGGGATCGTAAGGTATGTCAAATTTTTGATGTTTATGAAGTTGAGATTTTTGATGAACTTGTGAAGATCGAAATTGAAGCTTGAATGATTGGTGTTTGGGTGAAACTAGGATGAGATTCATGCTTAGAAACAAACCCTAGTTGAAAACTTGAAGAATTAGTACTAAAACTAGGAATTTGATAATTACCCTCTTATGTGCTAAGTGGGTTTTGATTGTGTAGCGAAGATGATGATATGTTTATGCAAGAAATCATCATAGTTGATAGTTGATGCAAGATACTTGAACAACTTGCAAGTTTGAGTAATTGATCATAAGTGATAGTGGTGAATTTTGGATGTTAATCTTGGTAAAAAAATAACTAGTTGGGAACTAGTTAGTAAATATGTAAAATCATGCACATTAGGTGTTTGTTAAAATGCCTAAATGAGAACTAAGCGTTGATAATGTGCCTAATTGAGTCTTGTGAACTTGATAGTGCAATCATATGTGTTAATTGGTGATTTGACTTTTAATAGTCAAACCGACCATTAATAAGATCGAATGATAATTGTGATAGAAAATATGTAAGATGGAATAGTCATAATTAATGATGACTAATATAACCGTCTTACGAATTATGATGATAGTTTGACGCTTGACAAGCTAGGTGGAGGCTTGGAAAGGAAGCGGGTCAAACGAAGCAAGAATGGCGGAAAAGCATAATTCGGATGCAAGGTAAGTATAACTTACACTAGTCTTAAATTGTGGAATGTTTTTCTTAACATATAAATTATGAATGAGGTGTCTAAACAATTGAAATATGATGTTCCGTCGTGTAATCGAACGGAACAAGAAAATCAAAGATAAATGGTCAATTCGGTCAAACGGGTCAAAAGGTGTAGATAACACCTTTTGACTATATAGACTAATGATTCTTTTGTCGAGTCATATGCTTACAGGAATAGATATCCAATGGATATTCGCACCGTTCTTAATTAGCGAATATAAAGCAAGGTATTAAGATCGGGTCTATTTGTTGACCCGAGTCAGGTACGCTTATTTATGATGTATGTAAAAATACTAATTTGGTCGAATAATTGGTGATAGCCCTTCATTGTAAAAGAAGGACCAAAATCGACCAAAATGCCCTTGTAGGCTAAATTGAACAAACAACCTTTAAAGGTTGTTTGGAAACGAGTTTTGCGATAAGATAAATACTTAGAATAAGTATAGAAGTTGAAGGAGGTATTGTTTTTAGTCAAACGGCACTATTGAGTTTTGCCGTAAAACATTGATTTTAGAGGTAAAATTTGGGTTATATAAGATCACCATAATAAACTCACCTTAAATGCAGTCGAGGTGGGGTATTATAGGGTAAGAAATGTGGTGATGGAATGCTAGAAGAAATCGAAAGCGTTTTTAGGCTTGAAAATGCTTAAATACCCTTAACGGGTCAAAATAAACATCCGAGTAAAAATGGGTTTAATTTGAGTAATTAAACCGGCGATTAAAATTTAATATGATAGGCAACATTAAGTCGAAGAAGTATATATGATATAAGGACCAAATAAACATGTTTGATGGTGAAATCACAAACGGGTCAAAATTGGCAAAAAGGGGAAATAAGCCGAAGACTTAGAAGTCTAAAATTTGTTAAGTCGAATGTCGGATTTTAACCTCATAAGATGGAGGATTAAATTACGGACGCGTAGGAAAAGGAATCGGGTAAAACGGATCAATAACGAAGAAGTTATGGCCGTTTCCGTAAAAACTGGCATAGCTGAACTAAGCTGCAGACCTGCTGATGCAGGGGCCACCGTAAATTACGGTGTCCACCGTAATTTACGGTGGAGTTGAAAAATGCTACGGTGGATCCCTCCTGGTTTACGGTAGGGGCCTGTACTACCAGTGGCCACCGTAAATACGGTACCACCGTAATTTACGGTGGAGGTCAGGTTGAAAACTTTGTTTTTGTTATCAATTGTTTCTCGAACTCGTTTAGACGCGTTTTAAGTCCTGTATGACTAAAGCATTTCATGTTTATGAAATGTAGGTACATTTTGGATGCCGGAAGTCGATCAAGCATCATCGAAGAACCGAACACTATAAAGATTCACGCTTCCGCACATTGTAAATCGATATTTTTAAACGACGAATTTTGTCACATTAGGCGGTGTACTTGGAAATTGTGAAAGTTTTAATTAACCATTATTTTCTAAGGATACTTAACACTAAATACATGTCTGTATTCGTAATTTATACGAAAACCTTTAAAATAATAACTAGAGTGTTACATCATTGCTAATGCTAAATACTTATGTACCTTGAATGCATTATCAACATAATCAGCCTTCGATATCTCAACTACACTATCATCATCAGATTCAGGTTTCTGTAAAAAGCAAATCTCAATCTCATCTCTATAAACTACTACTTCAAAAACAAAATCATCAATCCTGCTAAACACAAGCAAATCATCCTCAAGTATCCTAACATCATTGCACATTTCCAGCCATCCTCTAGAAAATACAAAGTGCGTATCAACTTTAAACACCTCAACATTCCAGTAGGAACCCTTATAACAGATTTGAAATTTCCCACTTGGTGGGCTGTTTACGTAAAAATTTTCAATGAAGCAGTCTTCAATTACCTGCATAAAATTAAAAATAATGAATACTAAACGTGAAGTATGTATCTTATGAGAATAAGTGTTAACACGTTAAAGATGCAAAAGAATTGAAGTTAAGATCAATACTCATACCGTTAAACCAAATCTTGCATAACGATTAAAGGTGAAATAAGATTCCCCACACATGCCATTAACATAACAGGAAAGTTCAAGTCCAAAATCACCTAATGGTTTGAAAACCAACAAAGTATCCCTCGGCAAATTGAGATCTTTAACAACAATGTCCCAACCGTCAGTTATTATCGGCGTTAAACAGTATTTTTTTCAGTTATCCAAATAAACCAAAGAAAACAAATAAAATAAAACATGGATTGATAAACCAAACAAAAAACCAAATAAAATGGGTTTGAATTTACGCTTTATAATTGGTTACGATTTTTCTTAACAACATACTTTGAATGACTTACAGAAAATTTGAAGTATATAAAAAACCTATTGAATGAGATTACTTAAATAAGTTAATGGGAGAAACAGGCACAAATTAAATATTTTTTTTAAACTGTAACATATGACGGATACTTACTAAATCTTAGTGGGCAGGGATAACGGTAAAAACCAATAAAGAACAACCACATCCACTGATAATCCTATATAAATTATGAGATAAGATAATAAGATTAAAATTGCTTAAAGATTACAAATGTTTGTAGATAAAAAAGTTGTTAATTGGGTATATACAATATATATTATAAATTGTTGCTACTATTCATGCACATAAGTTTTAAACATAAATAAATATTGACTATTGAACATCTCAATATTTATTTAACAATATACATTATAATAAGCAGATAAGTTTTTAGGAATTCAAAACCACATAATCAGTCCAAAACATAACCCACCAAACACCCAAAAGCAACAAAACGAAAACCATAAGTTCAACATGGCAACAGCATATGAAATCAACACGTAAATGTATTTGAAAATACAGAAGACACTATTTCTCAATCTTTGGAATCAAAAGCGTTGAAACACCAGCATCTTCATCCTGAGAGAGTTCATCACTAATGCGGCGCTTTGTCGAGGAGCAACCTAATGCATCATCCACATCGAACACTTCACGAATATTACGTTTTGTTTCATCAGAAGACGGATTCTCAGTGCCTACAACTGCATGGGATGCAGGTGTAACATTGTCACCGCAGTATGACATCTCATCCTGATATAAAAAGACAATAAGTACTAACGTTTAAAAAAAATTAGTACAAATAAGGAAATTCTCATATTACCTTCATAAGGTCAACAGGAGTAGACAAACTGCAGGAATCTGGAACATCCAACGATTCGGACTGCTCATGCTTTAAGTACATAATACACAATAACATAAAATACACACAATGGTATAAATACATTTTAAAACGATATGAATATCAAATTAAAAGAATGACATAATGAAGATTTAGACCTGGTTAAGATTGAATTTGGCGCAGAGCACGGAAAGGATCTCATCATCGTTAGTGGCCATTGAAATACCACAGTTTTCAACCTGATGCTCAATGTTATAGTCTTTAACACTTATGATGAAAGCATACCTCTTTCCAATCAATGTGTCAAAGATCTCAGGATATGAGTTCGGTATCTCTCCAGAATTAACAACCTATGATTTTATAAAAATTAATATAAATTACAATGAGCAGATTGATTCCATAATTGAGAACATACAATTTTATAAAAATTAATTTTAAATTATATATAGTACATGGCCAAATAACTGAATGCATGTATTTGTTACCTGATCTTGAATTGAAACTAACTCTTTGGCAGTTTTCTGAAGAATCTTGTAAGCTTCAAAATCAAACAGTGTCAAAGACACAGTACTGGAAGAGTCTTGCACCCTAATAGGTATCTTGAACCTATCAAAGTTAAAAACAAATGAAAACATTAGTATTACTAATAACAAAAGTGTGGTTCATATTAGTATTTAGTATAAGGAAATAAAACAGTAATCTCAAACCGGGGAATAGAATAGATGTCGACTCCTTCACATTTATCATTTGTACACACCAACGATTTTTCATGATAAACATCAGATAAACCATCCGGATTTTCTTTCGTTACAAATCTTTCCTCCACACCTGACTTACAGTGGTTACAACCATTGTAATACCAAAGTTTATCAGTGCATATAGCTGTAATTGTTCCAACAACCAAAACCTTCTTTGTCTATCAAAATCAAACAAAAATAATTACACTTAGAAAAGACTTTTAAAAAACTCAGCATGTAGAGTACTTATAAGAAAATACACAATATGGTTCCAAGGAAACCAATAAGCATGAAATCAGGGTTATTAAGAAATTCATCTTCAACACTTGAGATAACAATTGAACCAACATGATCATTTGATGAAGATGAAGCAGAAATTTTCTCTACATACCTAAACAGATTCATGTGATCAAATTAAAACGTAAAAAATAAATGTAAGTACAAAATAATACTGTTCAATGTTTATATGCATATTACTAACTATACCTATTCCTAAAAGAGAATATCTCTTTAATGTCAGTGTCAATAAAAAGTCTGCTTAGCTCAAAGCCGTTTGCAACACCACGCTTGCCTGAATTTAAAAATAAAACCAAATATAGATCAATATAAATAGTGTCAAATTTAAAACATATAAGCAAATCTAAAGATAAATCTATAACAATAAAAAAATTAAACTAATTAAGTTTAAATTGTACCTTTGTAAAGGTTGACCATACCAAAATGACAAAGGATAACAACATATTTCTCTCGTTTCTTATCATTCATGTAAGCAAACATGTCAATAGCAAAACCATCCCACAAAGTAACCGGACACTTTTGGCCTCTAAAATATTAACATAAAACATAATAACATCAAGCAACCTTATAATGGTTTATACGTCAAAAAATGCAACAACTTAATAAAAAGAACGCACTCAATGTCTTCAAGTCTAAGATTAAGTCTCTTGCCCTTGCTCCCATCCTTCTTTGACGTATCCTCTAGATTGAAACATACATCCACATAACCAATCCAATCTATAAACAAAAATATATTGTGAAAATAAAACAGCATTAAGAAGTGATAACAATAAAAGAAAAAAAACAATAAGACAAAACAATAGATATATATCATTTAGTGGTTTACATACCAATAACTGTATTAACTTCAAATTTATTTTTAACAACATCCTTGAGGTTAACGAAATTAAAACGGTATTTCGGTCCAGACCAGTCAAAGCATTTCTCAACAGAAGTATAGAAATACAGTGATATTTTGTCATTTCTCTTGGTATACTTAGCAGAGGACTTATTAGTAGCAAGAGAAGGTTTGGTGATAAGAAGACATTCATCCAACTAAAGAAATTCATTGAATTTTCCTAACATCTTATGCAAACAACTGGCTTGAATCATAGTTCCCTAAGAATATGAAACATCCAATTAAATAAAAAAGGTGTTATATTCATTTGGATATTCATATGTCCAAAACAATTATAAGACAACTATATACCGTACCATCTCATCCATGAAGATCATATCAAGACGATATATTTCATTTTTGTTATTATTCATCATCTTCTTCGAAATGCTAACAATCTTCACTCTAATCGAATAGTTGTTTGAGAATGTATTAAGATCGTTAAGCATGCTAACCTTTGCAACCTCCATTTTAAGACTGTACATAAAAAAAAGAATATGCAAAATATAAGTATTGCTAAACGTAATATGATAATACAATAAGCATGGATGTTCTTAAAAAAATATCAAGGTTGGAATTCAAGCTTACCGATTATCCAATAAAAATTTTAACTGAATGCAGTGGCAAATGTAATTTCAAATGTAAGGAGAGTATATCTTTATATGCTGGTTTATTAAATTAATAAAATATTAGAAATGATATGCAAAGTAGGCAAAAAAAAGAGAAAGAACGTCAATTTTAAATTACCATTTTGTATATTTAGAATTTCAAAATTACTGACTTGATTTCAAAGCAATTGTCATAATTTCTTTTCTATATTTTATTTTAAATTTAATTAAGAAATAATAACCGTCAATTTGAAATTCACATTTTGCTTAACTCAAATGTGTAAAGCTCAAGAAATTAGCATTAATTACTGATTTGATTTGCAACAAATAGTCATTAACATCCAAGTGTATAGGAATTTTATTTGAAATTCACATTTTGCTTAACTAAATATAAACACTTAAACACTGTTAACATCCAAATGTTTAGAAATTTTATTTTATAAAAATAAAGATGAAACAACTGTTCAATTATTAGTACAAATGAAACCACTGAAGTGATGTGATAAAAACAACTGTTCCTAAACATTGTTACATATAAACACTGATGCCATAAAAATGGTTACATATAAAACACTGACGTCAGTGGCGGAACTAGAACATTAACTCAGGGGTATCCCAAAAAAAAAATTCCACCGTGCAATCGTACAATATTAAAAAAAACGACAATAGATAAATAAAGTAAAACAAATACTTAATAGATTTGTCATATTCTTTTTTTCATAGCTTGAAATCGTATCATCACATCGTCGTCTTTTACTTCACGTAAAAAATTCTTTTCGACCGCACAAACCATAGCATTGTTCAAAAATTCTGGGCCCATTCGACTGCGTAAATCCGTCTTGACAAGTTTCATTTTCGAAAAACATCTTTCAACGGTTGCGGTTGCAACCGTTAAAGGCAAAGCTAGCTTCACTACCCGATAAACTGAAAAACAAGAACTATGCGTTCCCGTTTCAACCATAACACGCGCAAGATCACTTATTCCATTCAAGTTTGCAAATTTATCATCATCGCTTATAGTGACGAAATGGGCAATTGGGATTTGGGCTTATTATTTTCAATTGATTGATATCCTCGTAGTTGTGCCGTGTCGTGCATTAAAACTTCAGGGCAATTGGGCAATTATTTACGATCTTTTATTATTTTGGGCTAATATATTGGACAATTGGGCTTATTATTTACAATCTTCAATTAATTAATTTGGGCTAATATATTAGCCTATTAGGCAATTGAGATTTTGGCTTATTATTTTCAATTGATTTGGCTTACAGACTTTTTTAGGGGTGTCCTCGTAGTTGTTCAAGGGTATCCTTGATATAAAAACCAAAAAAAAAAAAAAAACACTACCGATAAAAGTTGAGCCGTAGCCCGTGCTACGGCTCTTTATACATAAGTTCCGCCTCTGACTGACGTGATGACAACAAACAAGCTAACAATATATAAAACATTCATGGGGAAAACACTGTTACATATAAACACTGTTAACATAAACAAATAAACAAACATAGAATAACTAAAGTTGATGCTGAACCACTGTTGTAGTTTGACACTGTTGTTGGACGTCATAAATTTCAGATTTAATTTCAAATGGAAAAGTAACGTATATTCTTACATGCTGCTTTATTAAAGTAATTAAATATTAGAAATGATATGCAAATTAGGAAAAAAAAAAAAAAGAGAACAAAAATTTGAAATTAACATTTTGAATATTTTGAATTTCAAAATTACTGATATTGTCAGTAACTACTGACTTGATTTGAAAGCAAATGCCATAATGACTTTTTTAAATTTTATTTTAACTTTAATCAAGATATAATAACCTTCAATTAGAAATTCAAAATTTGCTTAATCAAATGTCCAAAGCTCAAGAAATCAGCATTAATTACTGATTTGATTTGAAACAAATAGTCATCAAGAATTTTTTTTTTATTTTTTAATTTAACTTTAAATTTTATCATAAAAATAATGTTGGTGGAACTCCTATGTAATTGGAATGTAAAGATTAGGTAAAATGGTAATTTGATTGTAATCCTAGTTTTCATTTGATAATTTCAATGTATCACAAAATAACAACATCAATAATAAAAATGTGAGCACTGACTATTTTTTAGGGAAACCGCTCATGGTCAATATCAGTGAATGTCAACAATATAAAAGTAAACAGTGGCTATTTTTTCGAATCAGTGGATACCAAGCATTTTTCGAAACCCTGATGTTCGGTCAGTCAGTGGTCAACATGGAGATTGAAGAAACCGAGGTTGTATTTCAGCAGTGGAATACATGAACAATCAAATGTGATAAATAGTGTTACATATAAACAACAGTCCTAAACACTGTTACATATAAACACTGATGCCATAAAAATGCTAACATATAAAACACTGAGGTGATGACATCTAACAATGTAACAGTCTTTAAAACATTGATGCGGAAAACACTGTTACATATAAACACTGTTAACATAAACAAATAAACAATAGAATAACTAAAGTTGATGCTGAACCACTGTTGTAGTTTGACACTCTTGTTGGACGTCATAAATTTCAGATTTAAATTTCAAAGGTAAGTAGTGTATATATTTATACGCTGCTTTATTAAAGTAATTAAATATTAGAAATGATATGCATATTAGGAAAAAAAAAAAGAGAACGAAAATTTTAAATTACCATTTTGCATATTTTGAATTTCAAAATTAATGATATTATCAGTAACTACTGACTTGATTTGAAAGCAAATGCTATAATGACTTTTTTAAAATTTATTTTAACTTTAATCAAGATATAATAACCGTCAATTTCAAATTCAAAATTTGCTTAATCAAATGTCCAAAGCTCAAGAAATCAGCATTAATTACTAATTTGATTTGAAACAAATAGTCATCAAGATTTTTTTTTAACTTAACTTTAAATTTTATCATGAAAATAATGTTGGATATTTTTCCGATCAGTGGATACCAACCAGTTTTGGAAACACTGATGTTTGGTCAGTCAGTGGTCAACAGGGAGATTGAAGAAACAGAAGTTGTATTTCAGCAGTGGAATATTTTGAACAATCAAATGCTTGAACCAATTTCAAGAATACTATACCCAAACAATCAAGATGAGGTGCTTAATATTCATCCAAGTGTATAGGAATTTTTTTAGTATAAAAATGAAACAACTGTTCAATTAATAGTACAGATCAAAACACTGAAGTGATAGGATAAATTTTGTTACATATAAGGACTGTTAAAATAAACAAAGATAGAATAAACACTGTTAACATAAACAAAGATAGAACAACTAATGTTGATGGGGAACCACTGTTGTTGGAGAGTGTTTCACATTTAGTTGATCAGTGCTTGTCTGGACTTTGGTCTTGATCAGTGGTTCTTCATAATTGAACAGTGGATGATGTTTATCAAACTTTATGTAGAACCATCATTATATCCAACACTTGTTAGGCAGGTAATTGAACAGTGATTTGCCATATTAACTTGTTATAACGACTGTCATTGTAGGAAACTTAGCCGGGCTGTTCCTATTGTAGGAAACTTCAGTTTACCTACAAAAACTGATGAATTTAGAATAAATAACGAAAACTATTGTTAAGTCAAACATCTGATGGAAAACTTTTTAATCACTGCTAGTAATTAAAACACCGATAGTGATTAACAAAACTACGTTTAATTGCTCAAATTGAGATGACGGGAGATCTGCAAAGGATTACAAATGAATCAATGCACCAATAAACAGTAAATCAAAACGTTAGAAATACCAAAAAATAAATCACACCAATTTAAGTTACCTTGCTGATGTCCTAAACTTTTGTACTGGTATCACCTATCAACACACTTGGTATCACCTTTCACATTTCCATCTCCTCAACAACCGTCCGGCAGAGGTTGCTTCTAATCAACAAACTCTATAAACCAACAAAAAAGCTTTAGAAAAACAAAGTACAAAACATATCAACATAAATCTACTCGTAATCACATGATACAACAAAGCAAACATACCAGAGTCGCCGATTAAGAGGAGCTTGTACAAAAGCGTTCATCGAGTACGATAAGAAACCCTAGGAGATCTGTTTCTTCTTATGAGGATAGAAAAGGTGTAATCATGTTCAGTATGAGAAAATAGATAAAACGAAATAAAATTTCTGAATAAAAAATAGATCTTACATGATTATTCTCTTCTCCAACCACTCGACGGTACATGATTTAGGGTTTCAAACGCAGATGTATCCAATAGAAGTAACCTCTGCCGTACATTGTTGAGGAGATGAATATGAGAAGAAGAAGAAGAAGAAGAAGAAGAAGAAGAAAGATAAACATCAGAGAGGATAAACATCGATCGGAATAGAGCAGAGCAGAGAGAGAAAGAAAGCATTAGCCCTAAATGAGTAAATGAGAGATGATATAAATAGAGAAGGGCAGTGGTACTGTTGGGCGGGAAAAGAGAACTGAGGATGCCCTAATTAAGTGACACGTGGCCCAAATAACTTTCATTTATTATATATAATAGATGTAGAAACTATTCCAAAAAAATCATTTAAAAAAAGATTTTTTAAACTTTTTTTACTGTTTTAAAATTAAATATATTAAAAAGGCTTCTACATATTTTTATACAAAAGCTATGAAAAAAAATTAAATTTTGATTTTTAACATATTAAGTTGAATATTTAACATGTTAAATGCATAGTTCCCCGGTTCCCCACTATAATTTGTGAACCTGTAAGATTATACATAGAGTTTATATTTCGTATATTGTTGAACGAGTAAGTAATGAGTAAGATGGTTAATTCAAATGTGAGATATTTAGCTGAACAATTAGTGTTATAAGATATCATTTAATAATAATAATAATAATAATAATAATAATAATATATTATTATTATTATTATTATTATTATTATTATTATTATTATTATTATTATTATTATTATTATTATATTTGACCTTATACCGTTTTAGACTCACACGATTAGCCTAGCTTCATATATGAAGCTCAAGCTCTTTTATTAAATAAGTTCAAATTCAAGCTCATGCTATAGCTCATCTAAACTAAGCTCAATTTAAATTTTTAGTGAATCGATCTCGAATGAATCATGAATAGTTCATCTCTTTTACACCCTGGCATACAAAACAAAAGCTTAAAAATCTACGACTGGAAATTTTCCAGAGTACATAAAGCATGTGACCCCCCCCCCACCCCCCACAAGTAATTACAAGATGAATTCATGAGAAATCACTAAGTAAAACACTAAAGAATATAACGTGTTTCGCTCAATCTATATAACTCAAGTTGATGCTCCCTCAAACCCTTGCCATTGTGTCAACTGTCAAAGACTTTTTTCAAACGGTCATTGAACTCCATAACTCAACATCAAAATTTTATTGTGGAATTTTCCAAAACGAGTTAAAGATTAAAGATCAAAGATCAAAGAATTTTTGCAAGTGAGAATCTTCCATATATATCCACCTTATATTTACCCATAAAAGTCTAGAATTGAAATTAAAGAACAACCGCTATTAAAAGTGGACACAGAAATGGACGGCTAAACCATAATTGTTTTAAACTATGTGGTCCTTCGTATTTTTCATTAATTGTTATGTTATGTTATAGTTGATTGTTGTTAAGTATTTTCATAAAAAATTATTAGATTAACGCCTTCAGCTCAAACTATAGACCAAAATTGTTTGTAAGTACTTCCAGCCCCCATGAGACTCTCGAAGCCCCATAGAGCAAACACCCATCCACGTCAGTGACAAAGCGGTGTTGACGGCGTGGAAGAACTTCACCTCCCCCTCTCTGTGCCCCACACCGTGTGGTCTAATCACACTTTACCCATACCTAGTTAATTGTTACCAACTATATTATTCCAACAAATCTAGAATTTTTATTTATATTTCGTTTTTCTAATCTCATTTAACATATTATAATAATGATAAAACTAGAATTATCACTCGCCGCAATGCGGCGGTGATTCATTAGTTATATATCATTTTAGATGAAAAGCAAATGTTTTTCACATGACCACGAACCTATGTGTAAAACTGAGAAAAAAATAACTAAGTCGATCTCTGACTCGCACGTTACGACAAACCTATCAAACGGGAAAAATAGACGCGTTGCGGTGGACATGTCAAGCAGGAAAAAAATAGATGAAAAAACGTTGAACCCACACGCACGTTGCGGTGTGTTAACTCGGAACTTAGAACGACACGTTAAACGGAGAACTTATGAAAGATGAAAAGTATAAAAGAGACTAAAGTTGAAAGTAAAAAAAAGTGTTGAGATTAAATTACGTAAGATGAAAAGCTTTGGGTTGAAAGTAAAAAAAAAAATAAAGGGGTTAAATTGCAAAAGATGAAAATTTTGAATTAGAAGTGAAAAATCAAATTAATCAAAGGGGTTAAAATACCAAAGATTGAAACTTTAGACTTAAATTGTCAAAGATTGAAACTTTAGAGTTAAAAAAGAAATCTATTTCAGATTATGAAAATAAAAAGATAAATAGATTTAGTTAAATTGATGTTTATTATTATTATTATTATTATTATTATTATTATTATTATTATTATTATTATTTAATAAAAGAAATAAATAAAAAATAAGGGTGAGAAATTATCAGAGAATGACACGTGTCCAAAAAGAATTTTTGTTTATTAGTATAGAAAGATATGGATGATATACTCCTGAATTTGGTACTCTTGTACACGCCTTTTATAGTTATGGCTTATATAAATCAAATTCCATTACACTTTAATGTGTGGCCTAATATGAAAGTGTAGCTTCCTAGTTTTTACTAGTGAGTGCACAATTAAATTAACTTATCAAATAGTCAAAACCTTGTTCTAACCGCAAATTGTTTTGCTCATTGACTAAAATAAGTTTCACATCATTAAATAAATTACAAGAAAATTAAGCACATCTACAATTCGCATAAGGCAGGTTAATTTTAATATAATATATTAAAAGTGTTAAGTTTTAAGACAATACAAAAATAGGACATGACTCTAATATAAAACTCATTAATATGGTTTTAGCTAAACATTCTACTCATACCAATGGTTGCAAAAGTCGCTAGGCACTTTCTAGTCGGTCGACCGGGGAGTTGAGAGTACTCGGCATAGGCGGAGAGTATTCAGGGAGTACTCGGACATGTTAAATTATAAAGAAATTAGTTTTCAGAAATTAAATATATGTCTAATAACTTAAATTTACTAATATTTATAACAAAATGCGTGAAAATGATATTCATTGTTTAATATGATAGTCATATAATTTATGTTTTACTATTTTTTAAGTCAAACTCGGCCCGAATTGACCTACTAGATCTGATTTTGGCCGAGTTTGATTGCGTTTGATCGGTTTCGAGTAATTAGGCGGAGTTAGAGAAAGTCGTCTCGGCAGCCTACCTTATAGCGATTACTCGAGAAGTACTCGGCCTTAGAAACCTTGTTTTACAACCATGGTCATACCCATAAAGATGTTTAACTAAAAGGTTCGGAATCAGGTTAATATAGTCGGTTTTATTATAAAATTGTAAAAGGTAAATGTGTAATTTATATTTTGTAAAAGTTATCCATATGAACAATCAATCAGAATGTGTAATTTATATTGATATTTAAAAATTCAAAGGCAAATGAGCGTCAAGTTCTATAATTTTAATGGAAACTAGATTTTTACCCATGCCGCGCGTTGCGGCGGCAACGTCATGTTTATGACTTCGTTACACGCGTGACGATGATGACATTTACGTGTACTAAAGTCTATAAACTTGAGGGTAAAAAAAAAGAAAAATTAAGATCATGGTTATTTCTATTAGTATATATGTATAATGTCTGCGCTCCATGACGGATAGGTTTTGTCTTTTCCGTTATGGCAACAAAACCAAATTTATAAATCTTACAAAACTGAATCTTCCTAGTAACCCTTCTTGTTACAATTTGTTTTTGTTATAGCGATAATCTGATATTGGGAGTTGAGATATATATACAAAAGTATAAAACAACAAAAGTGTTCAGATGCTCTTCAACTTTTAGATAACAAAACAAAAAAACTAAGTTGCAACCTAAACAACTTTGGTGTAATTGTACTTCCAGCAAAAGTTGTGCCTACAAAGCAACCAGTTGCAATGTGAGAGAACCAGTTGTATCTTGACATTACCATCCAGACCGGTTGCAATGTGAGAGAATCAGTTTTTCCTTGACATGACCATCCGGATTGCCCCGCCAAGATGTAGATAACCTCAGTTTCGTTCAAGTCCACTTGTAGGTATAAATCCCAAATATATTCATTCATATTCTTGCTGAAAAAAAAAATTAAGGTTCATTAATTAATAGAACTGAATCTATTGATAAATATAATAAAATTACAAAGAAACTCAAGAGATTACCTGAGAAATAAAACTTACTGAGAATGGTAAAAAGAAACATGAGTAAGTTGAAAATGACCAAAGTGTCAAAAGTTGAAGGCATAGAATTTACCTTTGTCCCTGAAATGTTTGAAAATAAAAAATTTCTCCCAACATGCACCACATCGACAAACTTATATTAAATTCTACTCGCCCCCCGGTTCTATAGAAATTTTTGGGTATATACGTTTTCGCCCCCCCGGCCAAAAAATTCAAGCTTCGCCACTGATTCTACTATGAGAGTTCCCATTTCCATCACTCTCACCATTAGCCACCAAAGTTATTGGTCTCAACTCTCACATGCAAAACTTCATCTATGATCCCAAAATCCATAGTTTCTTCTGGGGTTGTATAGTAATCTCAATCCATATTACTTTGAATTAGTATAATGCATTTAGTGAATCCCAAAATAAGCATCATATGCAGAAATACATTGGATTGAGAAACTTTCTATATTGCAAATTCAAAAATAAATTACTGAAGGAATGACACACATACCCATGGTGCATGAAGCCATGAACTAAATGTCATGGCCAAAGCAACAGATAGTTGTTGAAATCTCTTATACAATTTGAGGTCCACTTCACAAACGCCATCGCCTCCACCAGCCATCACGTTCTCAGTTTCCTTGTTGTTGCTCTTCTGATCCATCACATTCTAACCTGTTACATCAGAAATAATCAACATGTTAACAGCTAGGCTTGTCGATTTTGTTTGAAACCTTGAACATATGAACGGCAAAGAAAGAAACCTAATTCGTATCATGTAACCTAACTGGCTGGTCATAAAAGATATGGATTTAATCCAAAGCGAGGATCATTTAACCTTACTGTTCCATACGTGCCTCAATGACTTCATATGAACAGTGGCTCTTTTGCTCAAGTTCTTATTCTCTAAAATATTGAGAAGGGTCTTTTTTAATTAAGTTTAGTGTGTTTTTTGGTGTTTTTTAGATTAGAACAGAAGCAATCTGCACTGGTTTTGACTATTTTAAGTTGAATTTGATTTTGTTTCTTTTCCACTTGAATATTGAATCCTCCATTGTCTGTGTGTGTTTTGTATTTAGCTATAAAGAGTGTTTAACTACTCTAATTTGGGCTTGTAAGTTTGACCCATGTTCAAAATGACCAAAAGTCAGGTCTTTTTTCATGGGTCGTCTCGTCACGACATCGTTTATAAGGCATTATAGATTAACAAAGTATTATTGGAGAAGATTCTTATTTATTATTGGAGTTATTTAATAAAATGTAGATATATATGATAGTTGCTTACTGAACAAAGCAAATATATGGAATGGAAGTGTTGTGCCCAAATGTTAATTCTGTAGTACCTTGCAAAACGCATTATAAGGTCGCAATTAAACATATAGATTCGAATTAACGTAACATGTAAGCTATTGCAGCCTGACTTTGATGGTGAAAACGATTAGTAGATCATCAAAGGGAACTACAATTAAAGCTATCATCATAAAATTCCAAAATCTGCTTAGAAATACAGAGAAAAAAAGACATATCTAACCAGCTAATTACAACCCTAAAGAACTGCAATCTAATTTAATCAAATTAATGAAAAACCTTGTTTTGACCGTACCCCTTCAGATTTTCGAATGGTTCCACCAAAACAAAGAGAATGAAAATAGAAAGACAACAAAATTTGAGAAATATGCATGAAACGAAGCAGATCTAATACCTTAGCCGCCTTTTGAACAACATCCAGGCAAATCGTTGTAGTTCTCTCGGTCCAATGTGAACAGTACTCATCGGAAAGTCGGTAATACGCTCCATCTCCATGATCCGATGCTGATTTTCACAAACCTAAGACTGAATTTTTTGCGGTTTCTGATTTGTAGAGGCTGATGCAAGATAAAGGAGCGTATGTGAAGAAAAGCCTATTAGGGTACATTTAGGTTTAGTGCAGAAGAAGAGAAACACGTTTCGATCCTAGCAGCCCTCCATGGTGGTGGTTGTGTAACCCTAGACAGAGAAAGAACTGTTGTGCGTGACGCAGGGCATTTTTGTAATTATGTCGGTGCACTGTTGCACCGACCATGCTCTTTAAGATTATATAAATGTTTTATATACATCACGTTTATGGGGTAAATAAGTAATTTTGGAAATATGCAAAATAGTAGTATAGGAATTTCATGTTAAACGGTTTGTATTCGTGACAAGCTATGAATACGTGAGTTGTGTTCGGTTCACATGTCTTAGGCTATGGGGTACGGGGTTTGGGTTGGGCGTAGGTTGGGAGAAAACGCTCAAGCTACCACCCCAGGTGGATTTGGGTTGGGACGTGGCCTTTGGGGCTTGGGTTTCAAACCGGGTGTGGGGCGGGGGAAGCGAGCTGACATGGCGGGCTGTGAATGGTCAAACCAAAATAGTTGTTGGGCTAGCCGTTGGCCAACGGCTATGTTAAAGAAAATTATTTTTTCACTATAAAACTCACATTTGTTTTCCATTTTTTTACCATATTCAACCACATCTTCTATAATCATCTTCAATTCTCCTTCTACAAAATGAAAAAAATGCATCCTTATAATCGTGCTTATGACCCCAACAACCCGTATGCATTCCAAGAAAATAATCCTAGCCCACCATCCAATCGTCCAATGCCTCGTCCATTTTTCAGACACTCTTCTATGCCCGTTGAAGCGAGTTATGCATCATATCTTGGGAATCGTGTGTTTACTAACTTCCCACACACCGACGATTCGATACCTACCCTGTTTACACAATCGCCCACCAACCTTTCACCAACCTCCATCGACCTTTCACAAACCGAAACCGTCCCCGAAACTCAACTACCCAACGATGCTCCTTCCGCAGCGAAACCCATCAAAAAGTGAAGTCATAAGAAAAAAACTGAGGCGGATAAAACACTTGAAACCATCAAACGAAAACAACAAAAATGGGTCGTTGCCGAAGAAATTGCATTGGCGAGGGCTTGGTGTCAACAATCTCAACATCCAAATTTAGGTATTCTTAAACTTTGTTTTTATTAATGGTTATTTTTTATATAACTTTGTAATATATTAAATTTTGTTTTTATTAAAATAGGAAATTCTCAACATCGAACCGCCTTGTGGGAAGCGGTTAGTAGAGTATTCCATGAAGAATTGGGAAGGGAGGCTTATCGTGAAAACGATAGCTTATCCTCGAAGTGGAGCGAGATTGGCACCCAACTTACAAAATATAGTGGTTTTTAAAATAAAGCAAAGCAAAACCCAAAAAGTGGTGAAAACGAAGCCGACATTGTGACAAATGCATTGGTCACATTCAAATCAAATGTGGGGACGACTTTCGTTTCATGCATTGTTGGGAGATTTGTGAGTTCCATCCAAAGTGGGCAAATATCCCCATTGGTAGCGAAAGTAACTCGTCTTCTAAAAGGTCAAGGGTCTCGTCCCAAGCTCAATCTGATGCACGAGATCAAGAGTTTAAGGACCTTTTGGATGATTCGCCAAGGCCAAACCGGCCTGAGTATGGAAGAGATGTCGCAAAAAGGCGTGCTCAAAAATCAAGATCTGGTACGGCATCGCCTTCAGCTGGGAGTTCGGGCTCGCGTAGGGGAATATACAGCGATCAGTTGGATGACATTTCATGCAAATTGGGTACATTCAACGTATTCCAACAACAAAGGGCCGAAATACGAAGGAGCAAAGAACCTAGAGATGCCGCTAGAGATGCTCAGAAACAAAGACGGGATAATTTGAAATTTCTATCTCAGCCCATTGATCACCTAGAGGGTGACGAGTTACAACTAGTCTTGAGTTTGAGAGAAGAGATTAAAAAAAACAAATATAAACGTTAGGAAATTTTTTTTTTTTTTTTTGTAATTTTCTTTATTTAAAAATATTAAAAAAATTAATTTTGTTGTTTTAAATTTGTTGTATTAAAAAATATTCAAGTAGCCCAGCAAAGCCCTCCAAACCCCCGCCCCACCATACCGTGTTGAATGTGGGTCAGCCCATGTCTGCCCCCCCAAGCCACGTGTCAACTCATGCCTCAACCCAAACCCAACCCCCGCCCCACCATACCCCACGTTATTACATGATCTTCAAGTTCGTCCTGTGTTAAAGCTTGTATAAATTTTTCGGATTTGACATGTCACCCTGCAAACACAACCTAGTAAGCATCACTATTACATAAAAGCATACATATGTGCATTGAGTTATTGATCTAATATAAAATAAAAGACACACACATAATAAAAATAAAGACAACTGGAAACGATAAATCAATTTTCAGATGAACTAAATTCACATTTGACTTCTTCCTGATGAAATTTGTCAAAAGTTATTTACCTTTTAACTTGATAACATAAACTAAACTAAAGAAAACAAATATATATTTAAGTCCAATCCTCATTTAATCAAAGGAGATGCATCATGCATGGCGATGGCAAGCAGCTTGCATAATTAGACTGACTACATCAAAAATAAAGTCAGCTTTCTAGATTTTATTACTTTCAAGTAGTTTTTTAATCCATCTAGAAAGGGAAAATTATAAGTCCATTTTGTAATACATGAGCTATGTGCTCCCGTCACTCCTGTTAGTCTTATTAAACTACTAGGTTAGAATCCCGTGTAAATACACGGGTTGAATAAATGTAATTTTATATATTAAGTAATAAAAAAATATCTTAAAAACCTCATTTATTACACGGGTTGACTAAATGTAATTTTATATACCAAATAATAAAATAATATATCTTTAAAATCTCGTTTATTACATGTGTTGAATAAATGTAATTTTATATATTAAATAATAAAAAGTTATATCTTTATGAACCCCGTGTATATGATGGGTTGAATAAATTTAATTTTATATATTAAATAACGAAAAAGTTACATTTTTAAGAACCTTATGTATTGTATGGGTTGAGCACATGTAATTATACACCAATCAATAAAAAGTTATATCTTGTTATATGTTTATAAACCTTGTGTATTATAAAACTTTTGTACTAAATTGATAAAATGGCCCAAACCACAGGGACTAAAATGATATTTAACTCTTTGTATTATATTAATTTATATTTAGTGTACGTTTTTTTGTTAATTTCAAGATAAATTAGTTTGAAATCTAATAAATATTTCAAAAGACTATATTATCTTCTATACGAAGTATTTAAATTTATATTAATTTTTTTATAATTATCTTTTAATTAATATTAATTATAATTAAGTAGGAGATAGAGATGAGAAAACTAAAAAATAGATGGCTCCAATGAATGGCATGTGTCCCGTTATTGGTTTCTTTTATTATATGTATAGATAGATTATTAATATTTATATTTATATTTATGATTCAAGAAAAAATGACAATAACATTAAAGATCAATATTTGGATCAGAACTTAAAAGAAATTAAATAGTTGTATTTTAATGTATTTGCTTATCTTTATAACAAGTAACCGGAAATTTCTATAAAATTTAAGCTGCTTTTAAATGGGTTCCCAATCTAGTTTTAATATATACGATTTGAACATGACTCATATATAAAACAACAAGAGTATGGCCGGAGGAAGATTTAAGATCCTTTCCGGCAGATAGACGAATAGACGAAACATTAAAAA
The DNA here is from genome assembly GCF_002127325.2 of Helianthus annuus. NCBI lineage: Eukaryota > Viridiplantae > Streptophyta > Magnoliopsida > Asterales > Asteraceae > Helianthus > Helianthus annuus. The sequence continues at coordinate 67,680,406 of NC_035433.2, forward strand.
AAACAAAACATTTAACGGAAGCTTGATTCCTTCGCGAATACAGGTTGAACACCGGGGTCTCTCGCGCCCCGCGAGCCTCACCCTTGGTTCCTTCGCGGTCCGCGAGAGACTAGACTAGGGCTTAGCTTAGCTTTGGTTAGCCACAAGTGTAGATCTCACACATAACCGGACACATGGCAGCCTGAGTCTTCGCCAACCTCCACTCGGTCGCGCCCCGCGACTCTCCGGGTGAACTGGGTCGCGGCCCGCGAGCGACCCACAGATTTTGTTTTATTTGATTTTTGTTAAAATTAAGGTTATACAGATATAATTTTACGTATACGGGGTATTTTTAGGGCATTTATGGGTGTTTTTGTTGGTTGTTATAGTTTTAAGGTAAGAAAATAAAGAAATTTGGGTATTCTCATTAGCTTTTGGTAGAATATACCTATTAGTACATTTTTACTTTACATATTAATATATAATTTCATATCAAATATTTAATTATTTATATGCATAACTGTAATAGAAACAACTAAGTGTAATACAATTCTCCCTAATATTGAATATCTAGCAAAGTAGTTGGAACCGAAACTTAAGTTTGAGAGATTATATTATTTTAATTTTTAAGATTTGATGAATTGAGCTTTTATCTCATTTATATGTTCATGATTAATAAAGAAACGTTTATTTTTACAACTAGGTTATAGACCCGCGTATTACACAGGCTATATATATATATATATATATATATATAGAGAGAGAGAGAGAGAGAGATACGTTAAAATGAGAACCACTACAAGTTGTGAGAACCGTAAGAACTTATAGACTCATACATACATACATACATACATACATACATACATACATACATACATACATACATACATACATACATACATACACACACACACATATATATATATATATAGGGTAAGGTTCATTGGGGAAAACTAAAAAAGTGGGGAACGGGGGAACACTCTTAAAAATTATACTTAACATGTTAAAAGTTTTTTTTTTAATTTTTTCGACGTTTTTTCTTATAAATACAAGTAGAAACATTTTTAATAAAAAAATCAAAAACTAAAAATAAAAAAAATGTATAAAAAACAGTTATATCTTATAGAATTAACTTAACATGTTAAAAATCATTTTTTTTTAAATTTCAGCGATTTTTCTATATAGAAAGGAGGAAAAACTAGTTGAATAAAAAAATTCTAAAAAAAATTTAGCCTTTTTTTAATATTTTTAGTTTTTGATTTTTTTTTATTAAAAATGCTTCTACAAGTATATACAAGGAGAAGCGCCGAAAAAGATTTTTTAAAAAATTAATTTTTAACATGTTAAGTTAAATTTTTAAGAGTGTTCCCCGGTTCCCCACTTTTTTAGTGTTCCCCAATGAATCTCACACTATATATATATATATATATATATATATATATATATAGGGGATCGCTAAAATGAAAACCACCTCTAGTTGTAAAAACCATGAGAACCACTTTATGGCCCTTAGATCAACTAGATGGATGGATGTGATTAAAAGTAGTTAATATTAATATTAAAAGTTTTTTGTCTTATTATGTCTTTAATATTATAATACAAAAGGGTATTTAAGTAAAATAACTCTATTTTGTCTTTTTATATATATTAATTTTAAATTACCTTTTTTGTCCTATTCATTAATTACTTTTATTTTTTAAACATAATTTCTTTATTAAAAACATTTTTAAATTCAGATTTTTTTAAAAGATTTTTATACTTTTTACAATTTAAGTTTTATGTTAAACTTTTTACGTTTTTTTGACGCGCCGTTTTTAATGCCGTTTTCTAACGCGCCGTTTTTTTACGCGCCGTTTTCAAGCGTAACGCGCCATTTTAACGCTGTTTTTTAACGCCGTTTTTTAACGCGCCAATTTTTTAACGCCGTTTTTTACGCGACAATTTTTTAACGCCGTTTTTTCGACGTTTTTTAACGCGCCGTTTTTTCGACGTTTTTAACGCGCCGTTATTTCGACGTTTTTAACGCGCCGTTTTTTCAACGTTTTTAACGCGCCGTTTTTTCGACGTTTTTTAACGCGCCGTTTTTTAACGCGCCAATTTTTTAACGCCGTTTTTTACGCGACAATTTTTTCAACGCGCCGTTTTTGCGTTTTACGCCCCGGTTTTTTACGTTAACGTTATTTACGTTTTACGTGCCGGTTTTTTGCGTTTTACGTCCCGGTTTTTTACGTTAACGTTATTTATGTTTTACGCGCCAGTTTTTTGCGTTTTATGTCCCGGTTTTTACGCCAACGTTTTTTTGCGTTTTACGCACCGGTTTTTACGCCAACGTTTTTTTGCGTTTTACGTCCTGGTTTTTACGCCAACGTTTTTTTTGTGTTTTACGTCCCGGTTTTTACGCCAACCTTTTTTTGCGTTTTACGCACCGGTTTTTTACGTTAACGTTTTTTTACGTTTTACGCGCCGGTTTTTTACGTTAACGTTATTTACGTTTTACACGCCGGTTTTTTGCGTTTTACGCACCGGTTTTTTACGTCAACGTTTTTTTATGTTTTACACACCGGTTTTTTACGTCAACGTTTTTTTTTGCGTTTTACGCACCGGTTTTTTACGTTAACGTTTTTACGTTTTACGCGCCGGTTTTTTACGTTAACGTTATTTACGTTTTACACGCCGGTTTTTTGCGTTTTACGCACCGGTTTTTTACGTCAACGTTCTTTTACGTTTTACGCGCCGTTTTTTTTTACGTTTTACGCACCGGTTTTTTTACGTTTTACACGTCGGTTTTCTTACGTTTTACGCACCGGTTTTTTTTACGTTTTACGCACCGGTTTTTTTACGTTTTACGCACCGGTTTTTTACGACAACGTTTTTTTTACTTTTTATGTATTTAAATTTTACGTTTTATGTACAACTTTTTACATTTTAAGTTTTACTTTAAACTTTTTACGTTTTACTTTTTTAAGTTTTACGGTAAACTTTTTACGTTTTACGTAAAAGTTTACGGTTGAACTTTTTTTCCACAAAAACTTTTTTACACGAATACTTGTTTACGCAAAGACAAACGCACCCATAAATCGCAAAGTCGGTAGGTGTCTCGGATATATTTTTATCGTCATCGACGGGGGAAAAGAATATAAAAAACCAACAACACCAAAAAAACAAAAGTGTATCTCGAAAAAAAAAGGGTTTGGCTCATATTTTTTCTGATAAATTAAAAGGCTGCAAGGTGGGGTTGCGGGTTCAAAAACCTACCCTCCACCATCCTTGCCGTGCCATCGTCATAAAAAAAATACGTTTTTTTTGCTTTTAAAATTTTACGTTTTACGTTAAAAAGTTTACGTTTTACGTTTTTACGTTTTACGTTAAAATTTTTACGTTTTACGTTTTACGTTAAACTTTTAACGTTTTATGTTTTACGTAAAACGTAAAAGTTTTACGTTTTACGTTAAAATTTTTACGTTTTACGTTAAAATTTTTACGTTTTACGTTTTTTCGAAAAACGGACAGAGTTTCCTCTGTTTTTGGAATCAGCCGATAACTCAAGTTCCCGTTGTCTTTTCAAAACTTAACAATTTTCAACAATATAAACACAATATATAAAATTTCTATCCAAATGCCAAACGTAACAAGTCACTAAAGTATCGGTTCGAGCTCGGTGCGCGTTAACTAAATAAAACTCAACAATTTTTACCGAATCTTCGTGTCGTTTTGTCGAACCGCGTTGACTGACTTTGACTTCCGTTTTGACCCGGAGTTAACCACAGTTGACCAGAACTCGAACTTGTTGCACCGAGTGTCCGCTGAGTCGACTCGAACAGAAGCTGAGTTGACCGAGTCCGCTGTACCAGAAATAACCAAACTGAACATGAAAATCGACCCGAACCGACCGTGCCGCGAACTTGAATTTGAACTTAAAGGAGTAAACCGAGCCAAAACAGATTCCCGCCGCCCAAACCGAGAATCCCACCAGCCGTTGAGTAACTTGACTGAACCGAACAACCTGACCTTGAGTCACCTCGAACCAAACCAAACCCAAAATCTGAAACCGAAACTAGAACCAAACCGCTGTCGCTGGGAGGATTATTCACACTGGCACTGTAAAAAACAAAAAAACGTAAATCCTTAGCACCAAGCACCACCACTCGTGCAAAGCCGAACCCGAACCTAACCCGAACCAAACCATCACTCGTGCAAAGCCGAACCCGAACCAAGCACCACCACTGGTGAACTAATACTTGAATCTGAGTCTGACCGAATCAAAACAAAGACGACTGAATCGAAACTAACCTGAAGTAAAATCGAACTTAGACGAGACTGAACCGGCTGACCTGAGACCCGAACCTGAGCCATCGGCACCACCAGCATCACCATCGACACCATCTTCATCGTCGGGCCAGAACACCGCCGCCGCCTCCGCCGCCGACGGATTCGTCGTCGGAACCTTTTTGAAGCTTTGTGACCCCTGCCGCCGTGCGTCCGATTTGGGCGGCCGTCGTTTCGGCGTTTCTGGCCGCCGTGCGTCCCCCGCCGCCGCTGCTTGCGGCTCCCGTGGTTGCCGGAAAACGGCTTTGCCGTTGGTAGAAGTTGCTGAGGTTGATTCTTGTAGATTTAAGCAAAATAAAGGAACAATAATATGTGGGAAAAGGGGGGTTTCGTTGGTCATCATCGAGTGGAGGTTTTTTTTGAACAAAGATGAGAAAGGGTGGTTGGTATGAGTTCTGATTTGAGTTTCTCAAGACTCAATGTGCAGATGATTTTGGTAGAAAGATGAGAGATGCTTGTAAATGAGAGATGAAAAGAGGAGAGAGGAGAGAGGAGAGAGGTATATAAAGAGTCAGTGGTTTAAATGAAGAGAGAGGGAAGATTTGACATTTGGGGTAAATGACTAACATACCCTTTATGTTGGCATAACTTGATTGGTTAAGAGTGGTTCTCGCGGTTCTTACAACTGGAGGTGGTTTTCATTTTAGCGGCTCCCTATATATATATATATATATATATATATATATATATATATATATATATATATATATAGGGGGAGGATCAAATGAGAAGACAATTATTGAAAGAAGAAAAAGAAGAAAGGACATATTGGTAAAATACTATTTCATTTATAACTAATCTCATTAATTTTTCTCTCTTTAATTAATTAGTTAGTCAACTAATCATTGATTATCCTACATATAATCTACAAAACCTAAACATATCAAAATTTTCCTACGTATACCCTACACGTTATAGAATTTTATCCTACACAGTCAAAATTTATCCTACACACCTCGAAATATATCCTATACAACTCGTAATTTATCCTACACAACTACTAATTTATTCTACACTTTAAATTAAGTTGTATTTAATTTGAAAAAAATATATATATTTTAAAAAGAAGTTACAAATTTAATTTAGTTAGTTATTAAAGGGGAAGAACACAAATTAATGATCTATTTAAGTTTACCAATATACCCTTATATTAAAATTAAATGCAAATATTAAATGAAGTAAAATGAAGCATTCTTATTGGTTGAAACTTCTTATTTTTTCTTCTTAGAAAAAAATTCTTCTCATTTGAACCCTCCACTATTGATATATATATATATATATATATATAGTGGAAAGTTCAAATGAGAAGAATTTTTTTGTAAGATTAAAAAAGAAGAAATTTCAACCAATAAGAATACTTTATTTTACTTCATTTAATATAAGTACTTAATGTTACTATAACGGTACAATGGTAAATCTACATAGGTTATTAATTTGTATTCTTCCTCTTTAGTAGCTAACTACATTAAATAATTTGTAACTTATCTTCAAAATATATAATTTTTTTCAAAAATATAAAATAAAATAATTTAAAGTGTAGGATAAATTACGAGTTGTGTAGGATAAATTTCAACGTGTAGGATGAATTTCGAAATATGTAGGATAATTTTGATGTGTGTAGGCAAAAAAAGTTAGTGTGGAGGATAATAGTCTTTATGACTAATTAATTAGTAAAAAATGATAATAAATGAGATAAGTGAAAAGAATATTTAATGTTTTCCAAAATTACCCTTTGTTCTTTTTCTTCTCAATTAAATTTTCTTCTCAAATGAACATTCCCCTATATATATATATATATATATATATATATATATATATATATATATATATATATAGGGATGCGTTAAAATGAGAATCACTACCAGTTGTGAGAGCCATGAGAACTTTTTGATCCCGCGCGAGTTGAGCCAAATTTTATTTGCACAAACGTAGATGAAAACATTATAAACAAATCTATAAAAAAAAGTAAAAAAAAAAAAATTCGAGTCGTTAGTTTTGACTAATGCAAGTTTTTTTTACGTACTGATAAAAAAATAGTTAGCAACTGTAAAATTTTACACTAGCGCGTAAAAAAACTTGCATCAGTTAAAACAAACGTCTTGACAATTTTGTTTTACTTTTTTACAGATATGTGTTTTCATCTACGTTTGAGCAAAAAAATTTTGGCCTAACTTGCGCGGGATCAAAAAGTTCCCACGGTTCTCACAACTCGTGGTAATTTTCATTTGAACCGAATCCTATATATATACTATAAATCACTAAATAAATCATAGGACTGAAATTACTTTTTTACATATGATAGTGGAAACGATCAATTAGAGTCGTATTTTATCGGAAAGATTCAACTGAGTAACATGTTTCATTTAAAAACAAAAAAGTGAAATGACCAAATGTGTCAAAAGTATTTGAATGCTAATGTTCTTCATCGTTTTATTAAAAAGAAATCTTAAATCATACTTTTGATTATATGTTTTCGCTAGTCATAAACAGTACATCAAACATTACAAAATGTCTATATATAAAAAAAAATAGAATGCACAAAAGTTGTTGAAAAACGTTGGCCTTACATGACTCATATCCTTTTAACCCGTAAAAAATCATATGTTTTGACATGAACCCGTTACAACGTGAAAAGAAGGATAGATAAGATTCGAACATTTCCCACTAAAAAAATAAATAAAAATCCTATTACGAATATGTGATTGAACTGAGTAGTTCATAATATTCACCTTAAGCATAAATTATTGTAAAATACAAGAATAAATCGGAAACCACAACTAATATGTGGAATATGAAAATTATAGATCATATAAAAAAACTTAAGCATTCTTATTAAAATCATAGGTTTTAAAATGGAGTTTTTTCCCATATTTATTGGATTTCATTCTGAATTGGTGTATAGACATTATGCCTAGTGGAGATGGATATGATCGGGTGGCTCCGCTGGTGGCACTATGATACCTTAGTGGTCCGTCAGTGATCCAAATTTGTTGTTAAAAAAAAAAGATAACTACCAATTAAAGAAAAGTTGAAGTATTATTTTAATAAAAACTTTAACTATTTTTTTAATTATCAATCTTGGATTTTAATTCATATTAATGCTAACTAGGTTTAAAGAAGTTCGCCGCATTGTGGCGAATTTCTTTTGTTATTTAGTCTGTGTTTACATGTGTTTTGAAATCACTACAAGCGTGTTGCAAACGGAACTGCTGACAAGAATAAAAAGATAATGTAGAAAAAAACACTAAAAGATAACCGAAAGAAAATCAACCAAAAAAGTTGTATGGTAACGATGTTTCATATGAACCCGTGGTCTGAGATGAGCAAATTGTTCTGGGTACAGATACCAAATTTGCCGAACCGAAAGATCTTAAGTACCAATTCGGTACCGACTTTTGGCGTTCCTGGTACCGGTTCACTACCGTTTTTTACCTTCATATACCGGTACTGTAACCGGTATTTTCGGTATCAGTACCGATTCTGTATTGGTTGGCACCGAGCTCATCCCTACCCCTGAAACTAAAAAAAGAAAAAATTAAAAGTTTAAGAAAATCAACAAAAAAAAGTTGTACGATACCGTTGTTCGTACAGTAACCGTGGTCAGGGATGAGTAAATGGTACCGCGTAGCAGTACTGAAATTCCCGAACCAAAAGATTTCCAATATCAATTCGGCACCAAGTTTTGGCGTTTTCTGTATTAGTGCCAGATTTTACCTTCATGTACTGATACCGAACATGACCGTTCCAGTATTTTCGATACTAGTACTGGTTTCATACCGGCTAACACCAAGCTTATCCCAACTCCTGATATTAATAAAAGGATTAAAGTTAAAAAGTAAAGAAAATAACTATTATTATAGTATTAAAATAATAAAAGTATTAAAAAAACTATATATTATTATAATATTAAAATCACTATTAATTTAAACTTCTTTATTAATATATAGTAATAATATATAGTAATAGCATAATATTATTAATAATAATCATTAATTAGAATTAGATATTTATTAAATAATATTATTATGGATTTGTATAAGAAAATGACATGTATCATTAGTTGAAATTTTGAATAAGAAAATGGCATGTGCCATTAGTTGAAGTTTTTTTTATTAGAATTATATATTTGGGGGCCTTTCGGTATACTTTAACCTATCTTAACTCCACCTAAGTGCAACATCAACCTTTTTCCCCATTTCACTTTGACTCACTCCAAGGAAATGGTTTAATTCCATTAACTTCATCTAACTCTATCTTGTAGTGGTTTTGGTCTAAAAAAGAAAAGAATAATTAATTCAATCTCTTAACATTGGGTTAACATGTTAACACATAACCCATTTAGTGCCCTTTAACATAATGAGAGGGTGGTTTGCAATGTTAGTTAACATGCCATGTCATTGTTAACACTCTAAATGTTAGAGTACACCCCATGACCTAATAATAATATTCTAATTCTAGTTCTAATAAAGCATTCCACTTAATGCCACATGCCAATTTCTCCTCCTCCCTCAAAAATATAATTATTCCACTTAATACCACATGACAATTTCTCCTTCCACACAAAAATATAATTTCAAATTAATTTAATTTATACTTTACTTTTATTGCAAAATATTATTGTTATTCGCAACTATTACATCAATATGCTTTACATAATTTTATGGATATATGTAACATTTTCTCATGGATCAATCACAATCTGATCAGTTCATCTTCTTTTCTTAATTCAATATGTTGAAAATTTTATGTTTATATATCTTAATAGATAAATAATATTTCTGTATCATAATAATTTAAATAAATACATATATAACGATTAGGTAGAGGATCCTGTACAAAGTTCAACTTTTGTGAGAAGTGTGAGAAATAATTTGGGAATGACAAGTGTCTTTTATCTTAATTAATTCAAAAGGGTATATTAGTAATTTTCCATTCTTATTAATTAATTGATTCCAAGATAACTGCCAAAAAAACTAGCGATCAGATATTTTAGGGATTCTTTCGAATTTTAGTGTTTTATCAATTAATTTCATGTACGCATCATTTTTCATCAATTCTTCATCAATTATAATTGTTTTAGTGTTTTATCATGAACAAAGTTATTTATTTTTTTATTTAGACGTATAGTGGCATATGGATGATCAATAGTGTTATATTATGTACAAACATCTTAATTTTCTATCATAGTGTTTTATCCCCAATCAATAGTGTTTTATACATTGAATTGTATAGGGTAAGTTTTTGTTTTAGTGTTTTATCATTAACAGTGTTATTTTTTTTATATTTATATGTATAGTGTTTTATCCCCAATCAATAGTGTTATATTCTGTACAGACATCTTAATTTTCTGGTTCATAGTGTTTTATGATTATTAACTGATTTAAATCAACAGATTATTGTTAATTAAACTGTATAGTGTCTTACAATAGTCAAGGAAATCGGATAATCAACTTTTAAAGGGAAGTCACTAGTTTTTAGGAGAATAATGGGGGTTTTGGTTGTGTAGGATACGGTTACCATATTTGAAACATCCGAAAAGACACTATTGCCCTTCAATTTTACATAAGGTCCTTCTAATTAAAACACAATTTACATTTTTATACCCTATTGATCTCAACCATTAGATCAAATATCCAATGGTTTAAAACGCTTTTTACCCTTCTCACATTTTAAACATTTTTTACCATATCCCTACCCATAACGATTATGCACCATAATATTAATTATCTTTCAAAACTTAAGATATAGAAAAAAATTCAACTAATCTATACTATATTATAATGCATGAGGGATGGGCATTTTAAGATACCCAAAAAATAAGAACTTTTCCCTCTCTTTATTTATAGAAAGACCCCTAAAATGAGGTTAGTTTAGTCTTTTAAACATTATTTATATTTTAGCCCCTAAAATTATTACACTTAAATCCCTAAGGTTTTAACAAAATTATAGATAATTAGTTACAATTCACCCCTCCATAACAAACTTATAATTTTTTTACGTATTCTTGACATATCTTATAAACTATATTGTTTAAAAAAATCCAAAGATAGCATGACGACCTACACATTTTTATCGACGTTTTGGTAGTTGTCTTGTTCAATATCGACGCACAGATTAAAAGGTACAAGTCAATTATGCGTTAATGTACAAGTAATTAATACTTGTGATCTAATGTGCCTAATCTACAAAGATGGGCTCATCTATACAAACAAAAACAAAAGGAATTAAAATTATCGTAACATAAAATGAAGATATTTTCTGTCACATTTTATTTTATTAAATCTATCTAATATCTATACTTAGATATATCTTATAACAACTTAAAACTAACCACACCAAATTTCCTAAATAAAGGGGTGGCAAATTTAAAATTAAACCCTAATGCACTTCTATAGTTACTACTATGAATATAGCAGGACACTGCTATATCTATTGCTAAACAAAGTTAAAAAAATGGATCCAGTTCTGAATTCAATTGTTGCGAAAGGTCAGCTTTGTTATATCGCAGCAATGAATATTTTTTTTTATTTACTTTTATGTGAATGTTAACTTATTTGATTTTTCAGATTCAGTTGCATGATGAACATGCCAATTTAAACAACACATTTGTCGAACAAGCTTCTAAGGTATTGATTTTGCAAGTATTATTTTTGTGTATATCTTTCATATTAACATGTTCATTACGTTATTATATGTGTGTTTTATTGCAGGATGATGGTGATAAAAGTATTGATATTATTTATTATGGTACAATGTTTAGTCCATACAAGTTTAATCTTCAATGTGAATTTAGTGAAGATGTAATTTTAAGGTTTATTTAATCTTTTTTTTTAACTTTTGTATTCAATTTTTGTCATTTATAGGGCTCGGAAGTTTGAGACTCAAAGGAAGAGATCCAAGAGACTCTCTTAATGGAAATGAAGTGAGGTTATTAATTTAGACGATTCTGATGACAATGACAAAGAAGAGGAATTAGAAGATATTGCCGATTCAAGCACAAACCAAAAAATCCGATTAAAAATACGTCGAGTGTCAATTTAGAAGCGGAACAGATTTCATGCAGTCTAATATAAAATCTATCAAGTGTTTTTATATTTTTTTTTTCATTTTCAGTTGTTATGTTTGACCTAGACGTATGAATAAGGTTTATTTTATATTTGAACTTTATCTTTGGTGTTAATATAATGCAGTTATTACCATATTAATAAATTTCAAAATAAAGTTAATATCCTAAATTTACAAGTCAACTGAACTTATATAAGTTAATATCCTAAAGTTGCAATAAATAAATATTGCAGTTAGATATAGTCAAGCTGAAATTATAAAATATTGCAGTTATTCTTGGATATTAATATAATAATTTGCATTTCTTAATTAAAAAGTAATAAAGTAATAACTTTAAAGCTAAACTAAAAAACTGAACCTACTATGATATAAAGTTAATAAAAAAATAATTATTTTATAAACATTTTTATAACAAGTAATATAAATAAAATACTCCAGAAATTTACAATCTTTACTAGATAAATTCTAAACTGGGTTGCAAATTTTCAGAAATTATAAGTTCAACTATATTGTTATAGATAATATTAGTCAGTTCCAAAAGAATTATTTATCAACTTGACTATATACATAGTAGCAGATTGTGTTGCATATTTTTAGGGATTATTAGTTAAACGTAGACTCATATAGATAAGATTAGTTAGGAACTAAAAATTTAAACTTAGTATGATATAAAGTTAATAAAGATATAAACTCTTATCATCCTATTTTTTATAAAAACAGTTATTGAAATTTTATAAAAATATAATTTTTTTTATATTTGTAAAAAACTGAAATTTAACAATTTAGGTTAAAGCTCTAAAACGTACTTACGAGTCAAATACTATTTTTATAAAAATGAAAATTTTAAACTTGAAATTTATTGGATGGGTACTATGTGGATATTTAGAAAAAGTTATGAACTTTAAAGAATAAAATTATACTTTATAATTTAACCAATAAAATAAACAAATTTTACAATTATAACCACTTATCTTTTATTTTTTGTCTTTTGATTTTTAATTTTTATAAAAAAAAATTATTTTTTGTCTTTTAATTATTAATTTTTATAAAAAAACAAAACCTTTACATATGTGTAAACTTATGACATATATCCGCCACAATAATGTTATCATAAATATTATACGAATAAGAAAACTACCAGAAACGAGTGTCATAATGCAAAGTGTCGCCCCCGCCGCATCGCGCGAGCACCCTGCTAGTAATTATATAATCTTATTTATCATCATAATTAAAATAAATAAATCTCTTATGTATTTTATTTTCATCAGACTATTATATATTTATGTAACAACATTATAAAAGTAATATTTATCTAGAATTCTAAATCACCGAAATAAGAATTTTATTTTAATTATTATGTTTATTTATATTGATCATTTTGGTATCATAACAGTTTATAATTTTAAGAAGTAAGCATGGGAAAATATTTATAGATTTAAATATGTAAGCTAAATCACTATGGTTTAAAGTATTTAGTAATAATAATAATTTAGTATGTAAATTTGTGTACACCTTATTATAAAATTATATAATTTATATCTTTAATTCCGTATAATAGAGGAGTTTTATGTCCCGGTTTTTACGCCAACGTTTTTTTGCGTTTTACGCACCGGTTTTTACGCCAACGTTTTTTTGCGTTTTACGTCCTGGTTTTTACGCCAACGTTTTTTTTGCGTTTTACGTCCCGGTTTTTACGCCAACCTTTTTTTGCGTTTTACGCACCGGTTTTTTACGTTAACGTTTTTTTACGTTTTACGCGCCGGTTTTTTACGTTAACGTTATTTACGTTTTACACGCCGGTTTTTTGCGTTTTACGCACCGGTTTTTTACGTCAACGTTTTTTTATGTTTTACACACCGGTTTTTTACGTCAACGTTTTTTTTGCGTTTTACGCACCGGTTTTTTACGTTAACGTTTTTACGTTTTACGCGCCGGTTTTTTACGTTAACGTTATTTACGTTTTACACGCCGGTTTTTTGCGTTTTACGCACCGGTTTTTTACGTCAACGTTCTTTTACGTTTTACGCGCCGTTTTTTTTTACGTTTTACGCACCGGTTTTTTTACGTTTTACACGTCGGTTTTCTTACGTTTTACGCACCGGTTTTTTTTACGTTTTACGCACCGGTTTTTTTACGTTTTACGCACCGGTTTTTTACGACAACGTTTTTTTTACTTTTTATGTATTTAAATTTTACGTTTTATGTACAACTTTTTACATTTTAAGTTTTACTTTAAACTTTTTACGTTTTACTTTTTTAAGTTTTACGGTAAACTTTTTACGTTTTACGTAAAAGTTTACGGTTGAACTTTTTTTCCACAAAAACTTTTTTACACGAATACTTGTTTACGCAAAGACGAACGCACCCATAAATCGCAAAGTCGGTAGGTGTCTCGGATATATTTTTATCGTCATCGACGGGGGAAAAGAATATAAAAAACCAACAACACCAAAAAAACAAAAGTGTATCTCGAAAAAAAAGGGTTTGGCTCATATTTTTTCTGATAAATTAAAAGGCTGCAAGGTGGGGTTGCGGGTTCAAAAACCTACCCTCCACCATCCTTGCCGTGCCATCGTCATAAAAAAAATACGTTTTTTTTGCTTTTAAAATTTTACGTTTTACGTTAAAAAGTTTACGTTTTACGTTAAAATTTTTACGTTTTACGTTTTACGTTAAACTTTTAACGTTTTATGTTTTACGTAAAACGTAAAAGTTTTACGTTTTACGTAAAACGTAAAAGTTTTACGTAAAACGTAAAAGTTTTACGTTTTACGTTAAAATTTTTACGTTTTACGTTAAAATTTTTACGTTTTACGTTTTTTCGAAAAACGGACAGAGTTTCCTCTGTTTTTGGAATAAGCCGATAACTCAAGTTCCCGTTGTCTTTTCAAAACTTAACAATTTTCAACAATATAAACACAATATATAAAATTTCTATCCAAATGCCAAACGTAACAAGTCACTAAAGTATCGGTTCGAGCTCGGTGCGCGTTAACTAAATAAAACTCAACAATTTTTACCGAATCTTCGTGTCGTTTTGTCGAACCGCGTTGACTGACTTTGACTTCCGTTTTGACCCGGAGTTAACCACAGTTGACCAGAACTCGAACTTGTTGCACCGAGTGTCCGCTGAGTCGACTCGAACAGAAGCTGAGTTGACCGAGTCCGCTGTACCAGAAATAACCAAACTGAACATGAAAATCGACCCGAACCGACCGTGCCGCGAACTTGAATTTGAACTTAAAGGAGTAAACCGAGCCAAAACAGATTCCCGCCGCCCAAACCGAGAATCCCACCAGCCGTTGAGTAACTTGACTGAACCGAACAACCTGACCTTGAGTCACCTCGAACCAAACCAAACCCAAAATCTGAAACCGAAACTAGAACCAAACCGCTGTCGCTGGGAGGATTATTCACACTGGCACTGTAAAAAACAAAAAAACGTAAATCCTTAGCACCAAGCACCACCACTCGTGCAAAGCCGAACCCGAACCTAACCCGAACCAAACCATCACTCGTGCAAAGCCGAACCCGAACCAAGCACCACCACTGGTGAACTAATACTTGAATCTGAGTCTGACCGAATCAAAACAAAGACGACTGAATCGAAACTGACCTGAAGTAAAATCGAACTTAGACGAGACTGAACCGGCTGACCTGAGACCCGAACCTGAGCCATCGGCACCACCAGCATCACCATCGACACCATCTTCATCGTCGGGCCAGAACACCGCCGCCGCCTCCGCCGCCGACGGATTCGTCGTCGGAACCTTTTTGAAGCTTTGTGACCCCTGCCGCCGTGCGTCCGATTTGGGCGGCCGTCGTTTCGGCGTTTCTGGCCGCCGTGCGTCCCCCGCCGCCGCTGCTTGCGGCTCCCGTGGTTGCCGGAAAACGGCTTTGCCGTTGGTAGAAGTTGCTGAGGTTGATTCTTGTAGATTTAAGCAAAATAAAGGAACAATAATATGTGGGAAAAGGGGGGTTTCGTTGGTCATCATCGAGTGGAGGTTTTTTTTGAACAAAGATGAGAAAGGGTGGTTGGTATGAGTTCTGATTTGAGTTTCTCAAGACTCAATGTGCAGATGATTTTGGTAGAAAGATGAGAGATGCTTGTAAATGAGAGATGAAAAGAGGAGAGAGGAGAGAGGAGAGAGGAGAGAGGTATATAAAGAGTCAGTGGTTTAAATGAAGAGAGAGGGAAGATTTGACATTTGGGGTAAATGACTAACATACCCTTTATGTTGGCATAACTTGATTGGTTAAGAGTGGTTCTCGCGGTTCTTACAACTGGAGGTGGTTTTCATTTTAGCGGCTCCCTATATATATATATATATATATATATATATATATATATATATATATATATATATATAGGGGGAGGATCAAATGAGAAGACAATTATTGAAAGAAGAAAAAGAAGAAAGGACATATTGGTAAAATACTATTTCATTTATAACTAATCTCATTAATTTTTCTCTCTTTAATTAATTAGTTAGTCAACTAATCATTGATTATCCTACATATAATCTACAAAACCTAAACATATCAAAATTTTCCTACGTATACCCTACACGTTATAGAATTTTATCCTACACAGTCAAAATTTATCCTACACACCTCGAAATATATCCTATACAACTCGTAATTTATCCTACACAACTACTAATTTATTCTACACTTTAAATTAAGTTGTATTTAATTTGAAAAAAATATATATATTTTAAAAAGAAGTTACAAATTTAATTTAGTTAGTTATTAAAGGGGAAGAACACAAATTAATGATCTATTTAAGTTTACCAATATACCCTTATATTAAAATTAAATGCAAATATTAAATGAAGTAAAATGAAGCATTCTTATTGGTTGAAACTTCTTATTTTTTCTTCTTAGAAAAAAATTCTTCTCATTTGAACCCTCCACTATTGATATATATATATATATATATATATAGTGGAAAGTTCAAATGAGAAGAATTTTTTTGTAAGATTAAAAAAGAAGAAATTTCAACCAATAAGAATACTTTATTTTACTTCATTTAATATAAGTACTTAATGTTACTATAACGGTACAATGGTAAATCTACATAGGTTATTAATTTGTATTCTTCCTCTTTAGTAGCTAACTACATTAAATAATTTGTAACTTATCTTCAAAATATATAATTTTTTTCAAAAATATAAAATAAAATAATTTAAAGTGTAGGATAAATTACGAGTTGTGTAGGATAAATTTCAACGTGTAGGATGAATTTCGAAATATGTAGGATAATTTTGATGTGTGTAGGCAAAAAAAGTTAGTGTGGAGGATAATAGTCTTTATGACTAATTAATTAGTAAAAAATGATAATAAATGAGATAAGTGAAAAGAATATTTAATGTTTTCCAAAATTACCCTTTGTTCTTTTTCTTCTCAATTAAATTTTCTTCTCAAATGAACATTCCCCTATATATATATATATATATATATATATAGGGATGCGTTAAAATGAGAACCACTACCAGTTGTGAGAGCCATGAGAACTTTTTGATCCCGCGCGAGTTGAGCCAAATTTTATTTGCACAAACGTAGATGAAAACATTATAAACAAATCTATAAAAAAAAGTAAAAAAAAAAATTCGAGTCGTTAGTTTTGACTAATGCAAGTTTTTTTTACGTACTGATAAAAAAATAGTTAGCAACTGTAAAATTTTACACTAGCGCGTAAAAAAACTTGCATCAGTTAAAACAAACGTCTTGACAATTTTGTTTTACTTTTTTACAGATATGTGTTTTCATCTACGTTTGAGCAAAAAAATTTTGGCCTAACTTGCGCGGGATCAAAAAGTTCCCACGGTTCTCACAACTCGTGGTAATTTTCATTTGAACCGAATCCTATATATATACTATAAATCACTAAATAAATCATAGGACTGAAATTACTTTTTTACATATGATAGTGGAAACGATCAATTAGAGTCGTATTTTATCGGAAAGATTCAACTGAGTAACATGTTTCATTTAAAAACAAAAAAGTGAAATGACCAAATGTGTCAAAAGTATTTGAATGCTAATGTTCTTCATCGTTTTATTAAAAAGAAATCTTAAATCATACTTTTGATTATATGTTTTCGCTAGTCATAAACAGTACATCAAACATTACAAAATGTCTATATATAAAAAAAATAGAATGCACAAAAGTTGTTGAAAAACGTTGGCCTTACATGACTCATATCCTTTTAACCCGTAAAAAATCATATGTTTTGACATGAACCCGTTACAACGTGAAAAGAAGGATAGATAAGATTCGAACATTTCCCACTAAAAAAATAAATAAAAATCCTATTACGAATATGTGATTGAACTGAGTAGTTCATAATATTCACCTTAAGCATAAATTATTGTAAAATACAAGAATAAATCGGAAACCACAACTAATATGTGGAATATGAAAATTATAGATCATATAAAAAAACTTAAGCATTCTTATTAAAATCATAGGTTTTAAAATGGAGTTTTTTCCCATATTTATTGGATTTCATTCTGAATTGGTGTATAGACATTATGCCTAGTGGAGATGGATATGATCGGGTGGCTCCGCTGGTGGCACTATGATACCTTAGTGGTCCGTCAGTGATCCAAATTTGTTGTTAAAAAAAAAAGATAACTACCAATTAAAGAAAAGTTGAAGTATTATTTTAATAAAAACTTTAACTATTTTTTTAATTATCAATCTTGGATTTTAATTCATATTAATGCTAACTAGGTTTAAAGAAGTTCGCCGCATTGTGGCGAATTTCTTTTGTTATTTAGTCTGTGTTTACATGTGTTTTGAAATCACTACAAGCGTGTTGCAAACGGAACTGCTGACAAGAATAAAAAGATAATGTAGAAAAAAACACTAAAAGATAACCGAAAGAAAATCAACCAAAAAAGTTGTATGGTAACGATGTTTCATATGAACCCGTGGTCTGAGATGAGCAAATTGTTCTGGGTACAGATACCAAATTTGCCGAACCGAAAGATCTTAAGTACCAATTCGGTACCGACTTTTGGCGTTCCTGGTACCGGTTCACTACCGTTTTTTACCTTCATATACCGGTACTGTAACCGGTATTTTCGGTATCAGTACCGATTCTGTATTGGTTGGCACCGAGCTCATCCCTACCCCTGAAACTAAAAAAAGAAAAAATTAAAAGTTTAAGAAAATCAACAAAAAAAAGTTGTACGATACCGTTGTTCGTACAGTAACCGTGGTCAGGGATGAGTAAATGGTACCGCGTAGCAGTACTGAAATTCCCGAACCAAAAGATTTCCAATATCAATTCGGCACCAAGTTTTGGCGTTTTCTGTATTAGTGCCAGATTTTACCTTCATGTACTGATACCGAACATGACCGTTCCAGTATTTTCGATACTAGTACTGGTTTCATACCGGCTAACACCAAGCTTATCCCAACTCCTGATATTAATAAAAGGATTAAAGTTAAAAAGTAAAGAAAATAACTATTATTATAGTATTAAAATAATAAAAGTATTAAAAAAACTATATATTATTATAATATTAAAATCACTATTAATTTAAACTTCTTTATTAATATATAGTAATAATATATAGTAATAGCATAATATTATTAATAATAATCATTAATTAGAATTAGATATTTATTAAATAATATTATTATGGATTTGTATAAGAAAATGACATGTATCATTAGTTGAAATTTTGAATAAGAAAATGGCATGTGCCATTAGTTGAAGTTTTTTTTATTAGAATTATATATTTGGGGGCCTTTCGGTATACTTTAACCTATCTTAACTCCACCTAAGTGCAACATCAACCTTTTTCCCCATTTCACTTTGACTCACTCCAAGGAAATGGTTTAATTCCATTAACTTCATCTAACTCTATCTTGTAGTGGTTTTGGTCTAAAAAAGAAAAGAATAATTAATTCAATCTCTTAACATTGGGTTAACATGTTAACACATAACCCATTTAGTGCCCTTTAACATAATGAGAGGGTGGTTTGCAATGTTAGTTAACATGCCATGTCATTGTTAACACTCTAAATGTTAGAGTACACCCCATGACCTAATAATAATATTCTAATTCTAGTTCTAATAAAGCATTCCACTTAATGCCACATGCCAATTTCTCCTCCTCCCTCAAAAATATAATTATTCCACTTAATACCACATGACAATTTCTCCTTCCACACAAAAATATAATTTCAAATTAATTTAATTTATACTTTACTTTTATTGCAAAATATTATTGTTATTCGCAACTATTACATCAATATGCTTTACATAATTTTATGGATATATGTAACATTTTCTCATGGATCAATCACAATCTGATCAGTTCATCTTCTTTTCTTAATTCAATATGTTGAAAATTTTATGTTTATATATCTTAATAGATAAATAATATTTCTGTATCATAATAATTTAAATAAATACATATATAACGATTAGGTAGAGGATCCTGTACAAAGTTCAACTTTTGTGAGAAGTGTGAGAAATAATTTGGGAATGACAAGTGTCTTTTATCTTAATTAATTCAAAAGGGTATATTAGTAATTTTCCATTCTTATTAATTAATTGATTCCAAGATAACTGCCAAAAAAACTAGCGATCAGATATTTTAGGGATTCTTTCGAATTTTAGTGTTTTATCAATTAATTTCATGTACGCATCATTTTTCATCAATTCTTCATCAATTATAATTGTTTTAGTGTTTTATCATGAACAAAGTTATTTATTTTTTTATTTAGACGTATAGTGGCATATGGATGATCAATAGTGTTATATTATGTACAAACATCTTAATTTTCTATCATAGTGTTTTATCCCCAATCAATAGTGTTTTATACATTGAATTGTATAGGGTAAGTTTTTGTTTTAGTGTTTTATCATTAACAGTGTTATTTTTTTATATTTATATGTATAGTGTTTTATCCCCAATCAATAGTGTTATATTCTGTACAGACATCTTAATTTTCTGGTTCATAGTGTTTTATGATTATTAACTGATTTAAATCAACAGATTATTGTTAATTAAACTGTATAGTGTCTTACAATAGTCAAGGAAATCGGATAATCAACTTTTAAAGGGAAGTCACTAGTTTTTAGGAGAATAATGGGGGTTTTGGTTGTGTAGGATACGGTTACCATATTTGAAACATCCGAAAAGACACTATTGCCCTTCAATTTTACATAAGGTCCTTCTAATTAAAACACAATTTACATTTTTATACCCTATTGATCTCAACCATTAGATCAAATATCCAATGGTTTAAAACGCTTTTTACCCTTCTCACATTTTAAACATTTTTTACCATATCCCTACCCATAACGATTATGCACCATAATATTAATTATCTTTCAAAACTTAAGATATAGAAAAAAATTCAACTAATCTATACTATATTATAATGCATGAGGGATGGGCATTTTAAGATACCCAAAAAATAAGAACTTTTCCCTCTCTTTATTTATAGAAAGACCCCTAAAATGAGGTTAGTTTAGTCTTTTAAACATTATTTATATTTTAGCCCCTAAAATTATTACACTTAAATCCCTAAGGTTTTAACAAAATTATAGATAATTAGTTACAATTCACCCCTCCATAACAAACTTATAATTTTTTTACGTATTCTTGACATATCTTATAAACTATATTGTTTAAAAAAAATCCAAAGATAGCATGACGACCTACACATTTTTATCGACGTTTTGGTAGTTGTCTTGTTCAATATCGACGCACAGATTAAAAGGTACAAGTCAATTATGCGTTAATGTACAAGTAATTAATACTTGTGATCTAATGTGCCTAATCTACAAAGATGGGCTCATCTATACAAACAAAAACAAAAGGAATTAAAATTATCGTAACATAAAATGAAGATATTTTCTGTCACATTTTATTTTATTAAATCTATCTAATATCTATACTTAGATATATCTTATAACAACTTAAAACTAACCACACCAAATTTCCTAAATAAAGGGGTGGCAAATTTAAAATTAAACCCTAATGCACTTCTATAGTTACTACTATGAATATAGCAGGACACTGCTATATCTATTGCTAAACAAAGTTAAAAAAATGGATCCAGTTCTGAATTCAATTGTTGCGAAAGGTCAGCTTTGTTATATCGCAGCAATGAATATTTTTTTTTATTTACTTTTATGTGAATGTTAACTTATTTGATTTTTCAGATTCAGTTGCATGATGAACATGCCAATTTAAACAACACATTTGTCGAACAAGCTTCTAAGGTATTGATTTTGCAAGTATTATTTTTGTGTATATCTTTCATATTAACATGTTCATTACGTTATTATATGTGTGTTTTATTGCAGGATGATGGTGATAAAAGTATTGATATTATTTATTATGGTACAATGTTTAGTCCATACAAGTTTAATCTTCAATGTGAATTTAGTGAAGATGTAATTTTAAGGTTTATTTAATCTTTTTTTTTTAACTTTTGTATTCAATTTTTGTCATTTATAGGGCTCGGAAGTTTGAGACTCAAAGGAAGAGATCCAAGAGACTCTCTTAATGGAAATGAAGTGAGGTTATTAATTTAGACGATTCTGATGACAATGACAAAGAAGAGGAATTAGAAGATATTGCCGATTCAAGCACAAACCAAAAAATCCGATTAAAAATACGTCGAGTGTCAATTTAGAAGCGGAACAGATTTCATGCAGTCTAATATAAAATCTATCAAGTGTTTTTATATTTTTTTTTTCATTTTCAGTTGTTATGTTTGACCTAGACGTATGAATAAGGTTTATTTTATATTTGAACTTTATCTTTGGTGTTAATATAATGCAGTTATTACCATATTAATAAATTTCAAAATAAAGTTAATATCCTAAATTTACAAGTCAACTGAACTTATATAAGTTAATATCCTAAAGTTGCAATAAATAAATATTGCAGTTAGATATAGTCAAGCTGAAATTATAAAATATTGCAGTTATTCTTGGATATTAATATAATAATTTGCATTTCTTAATTAAAAAGTAATAAAGTAATAACTTTAAAGCTAAACTAAAAAACTGAACCTACTATGATATAAAGTTAATAAAAAAATAATTATTTTATAAACATTTTTATAACAAGTAATATAAATAAAATACTCCAGAAATTTACAATCTTTACTAGATAAATTCTAAACTGGGTTGCAAATTTTCAGAAATTATAAGTTCAACTATATTGTTATAGATAATATTAGTCAGTTCCAAAAGAATTATTTATCAACTTGACTATATACATAGTAGCAGATTGTGTTGCATATTTTTAGGGATTATTAGTTAAACGTAGACTCATATAGATAAGATTAGTTAGGAACTAAAAATTTAAACTTAGTATGATATAAAGTTAATAAAGATATAAACTCTTATCATCCTATTTTTTATAAAAACAGTTATTGAAATTTTATAAAAATATAATTTTTTTTATATTTGTAAAAAACTGAAATTTAACAATTTAGGTTAAAGCTCTAAAACGTACTTACGAGTCAAATACTATTTTTATAAAAATGAAAATTTTAAACTTGAAATTTATTGGATGGGTACTATGTGGATATTTAGAAAAAGTTATGAACTTTAAAGAATAAAATTATACTTTATAATTTAACCAATAAAATAAACAAATTTTACAATTATAACCACTTATCTTTTATTTTTTGTCTTTTGATTTTTAATTTTTATAAAAAAAAATTATTTTTTGTCTTTTAATTATTAATTTTTATAAAAAAACAAAACCTTTACATATGTGTAAACTTATGACATATATCCGCCACAATAATGTTATCATAAATATTATACGAATAAGAAAACTACCAGAAACGAGTGTCATAATGCAAAGTGTCGCCCCCGCCGCATCGCGCGAGCACCCTGCTAGTAATTATATAATCTTATTTATCATCATAATTAAAATAAATAAATCTCTTATGTATTTTATTTTCATCAGACTATTATATATTTATGTAACAACATTATAAAAGTAATATTTATCTAGAATTCTAAATCACCGAAATAAGAATTTTATTTTAATTATTATGTTTATTTATATTGATCATTTTGGTATCATAACAGTTTATAATTTTAAGAAGTAAGCATGGGAAAATATTTATAGATTTAAATATGTAAGCTAAATCACTATGGTTTAAAGTATTTAGTAATAATAATAATTTAGTATGTAAATTTGTGTACACCTTATTATAAAATTATATAATTTATATCTTTAATTCCGTATAATAGAGGAGTCTATAATGTAGTAACTTAAATATAGTGTTCCATAAAATAACTATACTAGAGAGTAGAGACAAAATTATACTATTAACTTATAAAATAAAGAGAAAAATGCCCGGATAGTCCCTGTGGTTTCACCTTTTTTCACCTATAGTCCCCAAGTTTCTAAAACTACCTGAATAGTCCCCAAGTTTTCGATTTTTGTTCCCGGATAGTCCCTGGGTCTAACTTCAGTTACTTTTCTCTGTTAAGTGACCCCATGTGCATATCACGTGAGGGGTATTTTGGTCAGTTTACATTCATTGTTTTCTCTGCCTATTAAATAACACCCTTTTTCCCACAAACCTAACCACCAACAGCATCGATTCCATCGTCTTCTCCATTGTTCATCTTCCTCAGCAGCCTCGAATCCATCATCGTCATGGTTCTCTGCAATTGTGGCCAAGATGCAATCATAGTTATGTCATGGACTGATCTCAACCCTGGTCGCCGATTCTACTCCTGTCCAACCATGGTAATGTATACTATTAGCGATTTTAATAGTCTAGGGCTTAAAAGGTTTGATCCTTTCGTCTTTCTCTGTAGAATCCCAACTGTGGAAGATTCATAGGGTGGGTGGACCCACCAATGTGCAGTCGTGCAGTGGCAATTATTCCAGGGCTTCTAAGACACAGAAACCAAGTTGATGTTGAGTTAGCCAAGATGCGGGAAAAGAATCGGCTGAAGAACAAGATTATTACGGTTCTTTTGATAGTTTTAGGGTTTGTGTTTTGGATATATGTTAAGGCTTGAATGCATTTGTATGGATATTGTAATGTGTTAAATGTTAAGGATGTTGTAATGTTTTTGAAAATCTGATGTATGGATAACATTCAATGAAGTTGGTTGTTTTGGTGAAATATGGTTAGCATTCAATGTCTTAAATGTTGGAAAACTGTGTTTGGTGAAATATGGTTAGCATTCAATGACCAGCAGGTTGTTTGGAAGTAACTATGTATTGTGCAAAGTGTATTGTGCAAACATATTGGTCGAATCTTATGCGAAACGAAATTGTGCAAAACATATTGGTCGAATCTTATGCGAAACGAAATTGTGTATGAACCTGTTCCTACAAAATGCACATTGCACAAATGACATTGTGCATGAGCTGTTCCTATAAATGAACATAATAACATGTTCCTGCAAAATGTACATTGCACATACAACATTGTGCATGACCTGTACATGACATGTCCAAACTTTAAACCACAAACATGAGCTGCAAATGAACACAATAACCTGTACATGACTTGTCCAAACTTTAAACCACAAACATGAAAGTAAAACAGAAAATACTACAAACCATAAACTTTAAACGACTGAACATTAAACATCCAACCATACATGATAATTGTCATAGTGTTTTAACAGGTTAAAGAGACACAAAAGACTGCATAACTGTTTTAAGACAACCCAAAAGAACCATAACCCTTAAGACAACCCAAAAACCATAACCCGACAACCCGAAGAACCATAACCCTTAAACAGTTGGAGCTCCCTCACCAGCCTCAGTAGGTTGATTACCATCTTTCTTCTTCTTACCTTTCTTCCCTTTCTTCGGCCCGGCAACTGTTTTGGTCCTTCCACAAGTTCTTTGGTTGTGGCCCTTTTCACCACACTTCTGGCACTTCACGGACTTCCATTTTCTTGTGAATTTGCCACCAACCACAGCCTGCTCGTTATCAGCTTCAGCAGCCCTGTTTCTCTTGTTTCTTGCTTGTGAAGCCCTTTCAACTTCATCCTGCAACTCCACAGCATCCTTCCTTCTTTTCTTCTTAGGTCTGCCGATAGGTGTGTGGTGCAGAGGTGGGGTTAGGTTGGTTGGAACCTGTGATTTTGGCCATAATTCTCTACCATTAATGGGACCAATGGTATGACTGTAAACCCTCTTCCATGTTTCAAGATAATAACATTCATTAACCCATGATTCTGGGGGTCCAACCTCTTGGCCATTCATTGCCATGTCCCAATTGACAGCCACAGCATGCCTACAAGGGATTCCTGAAACTTCCCATTCTCTACAAGTGCAAACCCTATCCACAACATCCACAACATACTGTTTATGTGTTGCAGCACCATCCACTGTGACCTTACCACTGACTTGATACTTTGTCCCACCACTCCACCTAACATTATAATTTGCAGCTAATTTCTTTGTGTTTTCAAAGATCTTTGCAACTCTAGGAGTAAGTGGACCATTTGTCTGCCGAATCTTCCTGATGACATTCACTATCCTCTGCATTAGATACTCTCTGACAAACTCCAAAGCAGAAATTATAGGCTTGTCTCGACCATTGACTGTCCTTGCATTCAAGACTTCACACATGTTGTTCAGCACCACATCAGATTGTGCCCTACCTGTATATCAAATTGCCAAACTGAATGATCAATAAACAGACATAAACAACATTAAACAGCAGAAACAACAATAAACAGCAGAAACATCAATAAACAGGTTAAACAGCAGTCATATACCTGTAAAATGAGACCTGCTCCAGTGAATGGGTGGAATACTTGCCAACCAATTATAAGCTTCAATGTTGTACAACCTCAACTCCTCCATTTTTGCTTCAAAATCTGGAACTGTATAAGCTTTGGATGCATTTTGAAGACAATCCTTGAAGGCATCTCCTCTCCATTGAAGTTTCATGTTCTGCCAAATATGCCTTGCACAAAATCTATGCTCAGCTGCTGGAAATACCTGACTTATGGCTGGTATTATTCCCTGTTTCATCACATTTCAAACATTAATCATACAAAAAACAGACTTATGCTAATTGCTGAATGACTCTTGCTGAATTTAATACCATACCTTTTGCCTGTCAGAAATGAAGGTGAAATTTGCATTATCTGGAAGATCCAAGTCATCTTTAATACACTGTAGGAACCAGATCCAGGAGTCTTTGTTCTCAGCCTCAACAATTCCATAAGCTAAAGGATAAATGCCATTGTTGGGATCTAAACCAACTGCTGTTAGCATCTGACCAGGGTAGGGGCCTTTCATAAATGCCCCATCTAACCCCAACAGTTCCCTCCTACACTCTTTAAACCCTTCTTTCAGTGGTCCCAAACAAATGTAAATCCTCTTGAAGATCCTTGTGGGTGCATGTGGGTTACACTCAGGCTCAACAACAAATTTAACTGTTGTACCTGGATTGGTCCTGTGCAGTTCCATGACATAGTCCCTGAGGCTTGCATACTGAACTTTGAAGTCCCCTTCAATCTTTTTGGTGGCCTTGAGCTTTGTCCTGAAAGCCTGTAATCAACTTAAAATTAGTCAATGGTTTATAATTAAAGAAAATAAACAGAAGCAGAAATTAGGGTTTATACCTTCATTTTTGTCACAGACAGCTCATACTTCCTCCCAAGCTCTTCTTGTAGCCTACTTACTGAAATATTAGGGTTGGCTGCAATCTGATTCATCACAAACTCTTGTTTAGCCAAGAAGGTAGAAGTGAAAGGCTGTATTTTTCTGGATGTGAGACACTTGTGATCCGGTTGGTAAGTCTTTACCACCCAAGTCTCATCTTCATCACTCAATCTAGACAAGTACAAAACCCAAGGACAATCAACACTATTTAACCTACCCTTCCTTTTATCATTGCATTCTACCAATCCCTTTTTAAACCCCTTTTTTGTCCCACTTGCAGAAGATTCCTTGCCTTTTTGGATACCAGGCCCACTTGCAGATTGTATATGGATACCAGGCCCACTTTGGCTGGGCCCAGTTTGATTTGGCCCACATGTGAATATTGGACATCTACCCTCACAAACCACCCTAATTCTTCTTTTATCATTTCTCAGAAAAGACAGTGACCTCCTTGTTTCAATTGCATGTTTGTTTATCTTGTCTTTTGCCGCTTTGGCTGTTGGAAACAACTGACCCACATAAAAGGTCACTTGGGATGTTGATTGTGCAACCCTCTTTTTCCTCCTCAACTCTCTTAATTTCAAACTTCTCCTAGTTTCGAAATCTTCCATTTCCTCATCAGTCAAACTGTCAAAAGACTCATAACTTAGATTTTCATCATCTAATAAGTCATCACTGGTATCCACATCATGGTTGCCAACAGACTCTACTTCAGCTCCCATAAACTCCACACCCCTGTCAACATTTGCATGGTAGTCCATCATGTCATACTCAGCCTCATCCATACTCTCTAACCCCTCTACAAAGTCACTGTCATCTGAATCATCACCCTCAGTTGATTCATCATCAGCCTCAGCACCATCACTTGCCTCAACACCCTCAACATGCTCAGACTCACCACCCTCAGCTTGCCTAGACTGACCAACCTCAGACTCACCACCCTCAGCTTGCTTAGACTGACCAACCTCAGACTCATCACCCTCAGCTTGCCTAGACACACCATCTATTGGAAAATCAGTTGAGAAATTTGCATTGTCAAAATCATAGCTAAAACTGTTATGGAACGATGCATTCTCCACACCTACATTAGCCTCTACACCACCTACATTAACCTCTACACCACCTACATTAACCTCTACACCACCTACATTAACCTCTACACCACCTACATTGGCCTCTACACCACCTACATTGGCCTCTACACCACCTACATTAGCCTCTACATCTTCATTAGTTACACCTTCATTTACAACTTCATTACTTAACTTATCAACAGCCTCTACACCACCTGTGTTACCCTCTGCATTAACAGTCTCTACACCACCTGTGTTACCCTCTTCAACATCAGTTACATCATTAATTACCTTATCAGCAGCCTCTGAACCTTCTACATCAGTTACATCTTTCCATTGAAGTAACAGATTTTTTGATACCCTAAGTTTCTTTCTTCTAGGCCTTTGAATGGTATTAACAGCACCCCCCTCATTCTCTAATTCTTGAATAACCACCTTCGACGATTGTGTCGGACTAAAGTAATTTTTAACCTTGGTTTCACCATGTTCTATAAACACCTTAATAAGTTTGTTTTTTGCAACATATTTGGCCAAAAGCCTAACATCACCATCATTACCTAAAGGACATAATCCAACATCTAAATCTAACTCAGGAATCTTAAAATGGTAATAGAACTTCACATCAGGAACATATAGTTGAAGATCTCTCACCATCCAATCGATTTCATGCACTGAAAATTCCTCAATGTTGCAGTAGTCAACATAAGCAGCTTTGCCAAAAGCGTATTTTCTTCCTGGTGACGGAGTAAACACACCACCATAAAGAAGTTTTATGCTGAAAAAGTTCTCAAAACCATCTGCACATACAGTAAACTTACATTAGGGTATAAAATGACAGGGTTTTAACAGTTTATTTCTCTATATTGCATGTTGTTCAACCTGTAGCATTCTTGCACAATGAAGCTAGGGTTTTAACGATACTTACCGTAAACAGTCTCTGGTACAAACGGCTTCACATACTCAGAATTGGACCGGAAATTCCACTGACGGTTGTTGTTTGGATGTTGAGGATCGTCGTCCTTCATTTTCGTGGGAAGATTCTGATGATCAGATGATCGATCGATCAGATTTAGGGTTTACCTGGGGTGAAGAGATTAGGGGAAGATGATGAGCCGGATTCGACTAAGGGAGGGAGGGAAAACAACTGACAATGAGGGAGTAGGGGTGCAGGTATACTTTTATATGTTAGGCACAAGTAAACTGACCAAAATACCCCTCACGTGATATGCACATGGGGTCACTTAACAGAGAAAAGTAACTGAAGTTAGACCCAGGGACTATCCGGGAACAAAAATCGAAAACTTGGGGACTATTCAGGTAGTTTTAGAAACTTGGGGACTATAGGTGAAAAAAGGTGAAACCACAGGGACTATCCGGGCATTTTTCTCTAAAATAAAAACTAAATTATTGTTCATAGCATAATAACTAGATATGTATTCTTCATCATCAAAAAATAAAAACTAAATTATTTTTCAAAGCATAATAACTAACTAGATATGTATTCTTCATAATCAAAAGTTGTACTTTTGTTTTTTCACTAAAACTAAAATTTTCAAACACTAATAAGAATATGACATGTAATTTAACCAATTTACAATACAAAACCAATAATTAATCGACAGTCGACACTCTTCCAGTTTAATGACAAAATCATTCTAGATTTCGTAGAAGCTTCTTCCTCTCTTTCTTAATCTTAACTCGATCACTTATCTTGTACGGCGTACACGGTCACACCTCACGCGCTATACTTCAACATCCACACAACAAAAGTCATGTACACCACCTATAAATATATATATGTCCCAAACCACCAAACAAACAACAACATAAACCAACATCATTAATTTCATCAACCTAAATGGCGATCAAGAGAAGCTGGGACGACGATAGAGAAGTCGAAAACTTAGCTATGGCAAACTGCTTGATGCTCCTCTCACGCGTCGGCACACCGGACCGTGTTTTCCATTGCAAGACATGTAACAAGGAGTTCAAGTCGTTCCAAGCGCTAGGCGGGCATCGCGCTAGCCACAAGCGACTGAAAACAAGTGATGGGAGTGATGTATCGACCCCTCCAAAGCCCAAGACACACGAGTGTCCGGTTTGTGGCCTCGAGTTTGCCATTGGGCAGGCGTTGGGTGGTCATATGAGGCGGCACCGCGATAGTGGTTATGAGAAAAGCGGTCGGATGGTATCCACTCCGGGTCGACCCGAAATAGTGACGGAGAAAAGAGGGTTGTTTATGGATTTGAACTTGACACCCTATGAAAATGATATGAAGTTGTGGAGTAGTACGGTTAACACGGCTCTTGCTATATGAACGACGGCGTTTTGTGATTGATTGTTACATATGGCTTTCATTGTTATCACTGGACTGTACATATGTTTATAGAGAATATAAATTTTGAATTTAATTTTTTTTGTTTTATTTTTTTTATTAGATTTAGCGTGCTTTGTACCTATTTTGATGTCGTTCTGGACGTTAATATAATACTGTTAGTGTATGTGTAGTGGGGCGCTATATGCCCTCATAAAGCCCCTATAAAGCCTCAAACACCACTATGAGGGGCTTTATGAGACAAAAAAATGTGGGTGCGTTATATATATGGCGCCTGATGGGGGAGAGGATTTCAGAAATGGACCAATCAAAAATTAGTTAGTGTTTTTATAATTATAATTAATAAAAACGAAAATTAATAATTAGGTATTGATGGGTAGGGGCTTTATGACTACGGGCACTAGTGATATAACGCCCCATAAAGCCCCTGTGTGACGTGGCACGACACGTGTCGCATAATGCCCCACAAAGGGCTTTATGACTACGGATGGCCTTAGAGCGTAAAAGGTTTTTTTTTTTTTTTTTTTCAAGGAAAGCGGTCACATTTGAATTATTTTGAACGTTAAATTATAACTAGAATTACGACCCGCCGCAATGCGGCGGGGATTCTTTAGTTATAACTAAGTCGATTTATGACGCGCACGTCATGTTGAACCTGTCAAACAGGGGAAAATAGACGAAACGTAAAAACGTTAAACCAAAGACGCACGTTGCGATGTGTTAAGTCACAAAATTTAGAACGAAGCATAAAGCGAAAAATTTGCGTAAAACAAAAGCTATAAAGGACCAAAGCTGAAAGTAAAAAAAAGTTGTGAGGATATATTGCAAAAGATAAAAAGTTTTGTGGTAAAAGTAAAAAAACAAATAGTTTTGGGTTAAAAGTAATTTATGAAATACTTTTGGGTGAAAAGTAAAAAAAACAATTTTTTTTTAAAAACCCCCAAAAGCCAACGTTTTAACAACCATATGCATAACCATTTTTTGTTTGAAAAACCCCCAAAGCCAAGATTACCACACATAAGTAAAAAAAATCAAAGTGGTTAAATTGCAAAAGATGGAAACTTTTGAATTAGTAGTGAAAAATCAAATTAATCAAAGGAGTTAAATCGTATAAGATAGAAACTTTTGAATTAGAAGGGAAAAATCAAATTAATCAAAAGGGTTAAATTACCAAAGATTAAAACTTTAAACTTAAATTATCAAAGATTAAAAGTCTATGGTTAAAAAGGAAACAAAGATTAAACTTAAAACTTAAATTGTTAGACTTTAAAACTTTAAGGTTGAAAAGGAAAATTTTCATTTTTTTTTTTTTGAAAAACTCCCTAAGCTTACATTACAACACATGTATGCATAGTTAGGTTGGTTCTTTATAAGAATAAAATATTATAGTAAAATGACCAATATATTGGCAAATCTTTAAAACACTAAGGTTCGGAAAAGGGAGGTCTTGAGTTCAAGTCCCACAAACGACAGGTGATTAAAGAAATTAGTCGTTCAAAAACATAAAAAAATGTAAGTTCAAGTTTAGAAACTGTGTCGATATTTTAGTAGGTAATATGAGCTCTAACTTAACTGAAGCTCGTTTAATTCAAATAATTAAAACAGTCAGTGGCGAAGCTTGAGATTTCCGATCGAGGGGGCGGAAGTAACCGGACCTAAAATTTTCTATATAACCGGGGGGTCGATAACGTATATACCCAAAAATTTCTATACGAAAACTACATACTCTCCACTACTGAGCGAAAAGTTCGGGGGGTCGGCCGCCCCCTCCCGCCCCTTAAAAGCTTCGCCCATGAAAACAGTTAAGTTTGTATTAATCTTTTGAATTATTCAAACTTGAGTATCAGCTGTATTCCATGTGTACAGGCTAACCGAACTAGTAGAAAAAAACGGGTATTATAGATGATCAGTCACCTAAGGAGCGTACCTAGGTAGAGGGTTGGATGAACGGTTGCACCTCTTCAAAATCCCGATCGCACCCCTTGAAAATTCGGTCAAACCCCTTGTTCGTACCTTTTGGAAATAATTCTTGGGTCCGCCACTGGTCACATGTACAACTTGATGATGTGGTCCGTTGGTAGACAGATCAATGACGGATCCCACCGACGAAAGGCCAAATTTGAATTGAACCGCGTGCTAAGTGTTGTTAATCTGTCAGAAATAATACTTCCAAGGATAATTGGGTCCTGATCACACTCGTTTTTAAGCAACTTCATGTGCATTGTTGTTTCCATCTACAGATTTCTATTTTACATTATTTACAAAATAGTTATATTTTAGGATGCAACCTTAAACAAGCTTTGGACCCTCCACATGTGTTCTTGTATGTGTACGCGTGTATTGTACAGGGAAAGAAAAAAAAAACACCACTTAATTAGCTCAACCTATCAGCAGTGGCGGATCCAGGATTTTATTTCAATGGGGTCCATTTTCGGGTCGGTGCTCGTTCGGGTCGAGTTAAAGTGAGGTTTGAACTAGATTTTAAAAAAAAATAAGAAAAACGAGCTTATCAAGTATTGAACCCATGACTTTTTGGTGGAAAAGAGGAAGATTTACCACTACACTAGCTTTCTTTTTATTTCTATAGTGTCCACCTAATTGTATTTATGGGGTCCATATACAATTTAATATATCGAATCTACTATTTTTTTTAAAAAGATTGGGGTCCGGGGACCCCGGTGGCACCAATGTGGGTCCGCCCCTGCCTATCAGATTACAAATCAAGAAAAACAAGCCAAGGAATTTATTTAAAAATAGTTGGCTCAACCTACTATTGTGATAATCGATCTCGTTGGAAATCTTTTAATGGCTTTATTTTTTATTTTATTTTTTTTTTTAATTATTGCTCATTATTCATTTCTCAATACGATTACAAACTAATGGTAGGTAGACGAGCAACAAGCTGCGCCGCTACCCCTTTCTGAATAGCAATAATTAGAATATTAATAACTAATAACTAATCAACTGTCATCAAATTTAGTTATTCAACTTTTATTTTGTTTTTGTTTTTTCTTTTTATTAATTTATTATATATATGGGGGGGGGGGGGGAGTGGGGGACCAGCAATTACTCAAATAGCTAGTTGGGGATAAGTTAACTTGGAAGTTGAGTCTAGAAGATATATGATTATTGAAGTCAAATATTTACAAAAATATGAGGCTGCTTAATGAATGACTTTGATTAATATGTAAACAGGCAGGAGAACTTTAATATGTTTTTCTAGATAACTAAATAGTCCCCAAGGTATTTACGTGCACTCTCCCTCTTCACACCTTATTTTAATATGCGTTGTTTGTTTGTAATCTGGGCTATAATAATTAAATATTTAACATGCCTCAATTGTAAATCACGAGTATAGTATTTTTACTTATCTATACTATATAATAAAAGAAACCATTTTCGGGACACTTGTCATCATATTAGGCCATCTCTTATGAATAATTATTATTTTAGTTTAATCTCTTTTAATTAATTATAGATAATTCTCCTACTAAATATTATTTAGTTTAATTATTTACATCTTAAAAAAATTATATTTTAAATCATCTGATTATTGTATCTGTTTGAATTCGAATTTAAATAGTTATTCATTATAAACATTCACCATAGGTTTTGGCCTAGCAGTAACAATATGTAACAATGATCCCTCGTCATATAAGGTCAAGCACCCAACTTATGTTGTGATCAGTGATTGTGGAATTAAAAGTATATTGTTAAAAAATAAAATAAACATTTAACAATTTTATTGTATGACAGTAATGATGATGTATATGCGTAATGTATTTCGTCGCCAAGAATACTAAAAATGTTTTGGGTGCGGAACGAGTAAAAACAAGTGTGCCCTATAATATAATCTCAAGGCATATGGTATACATTATTTATTAAACTCGTGTAAAACGCGGGGTTTTTAAAAATTTAACTTTTTATTATTATTATTTACTATACAAAGTTACATTTATAGGCAAAAGATCAAATACAAATAATCTTAACGTACTAAACATACAAATTGAAAGAAAACCCAAAAAGACAAGGTGGCATTTTTGTAATTACCACCAACTATCAAAGTTACAACCAAAAATACCTAAAAAAACACAATTTTTTTTTTAACATTTTTTATTAAAAAATCGCTACATTTCGTTAGCAAAAAAAAAAAAATTTTTTTTTGGCTGCTACTAAAAGTAGCGATTTTTTAATAAAAAATGTTAAAAAAATAAAATAAAATAATTTGTGTGTTTTTTTTATTTTTTTAGATTTTTTTAGGTTTTTTGGGGGGTTTAGTTTTTAGCATTTTAGCTTGGGTGAGGGGGGGGGGGGGTTAGGTTTTTTTTAGGTTTTTGGGGGTTGGGGGGTTAGGTTTTTTTAGGTTTTTGGGGGTTGGGGGGGGGGGGGGGTTAGGTTTTTTTTTAGGTTTTTGGGGGGTGGGGGGAGGGTAGGTTTTTTTTAGGTTTTTGGGGGGTGGGGGGTTTAGGTTTTTTTTGGGGGTGGGGGAGTCGTTAGGTTTTTTTAGCTATATTTGTAGAGTAACTTTGATAGTTATTGATAATTACAAAAATGCCACCTTGTCTTTTTGAGTTTTTCTTCAATTTGTATGTTTAGTATGTTAAGATTATTTGTACAAGAACTTTACCCTACATTTATATAACCCTTGTAATACACGAAGTTTTTAAACATATAACTTTTATCATTTGCTATGTAAAATTAGATTTATTTAACACGTGTAATACACGAGGTTTTTAAGGATATATTTTTTTGTATACAAAATTATATTTATTCAACTCGTGTAGAACGCGAGGTTTTTAAAAATTTAACTTTTTATTATTATTTACTATCAAAGTTACATTTATATAACCCGTGTAATACACGAAGTTTTTAAATATATAACTTTTTATCATTTGCTATGTAA
This sequence comes from Helianthus annuus, assembly GCF_002127325.2. NCBI lineage: Eukaryota > Viridiplantae > Streptophyta > Magnoliopsida > Asterales > Asteraceae > Helianthus > Helianthus annuus. The sequence continues at coordinate 67,715,741 of NC_035433.2, forward strand.
AATTAGATTTATTCAACACGTGTAATACACCGGGTTTTAAGGATATATATATTTTTTTATTATTTGGTAGACTTTTCAACCTGATTATACACGTGTTTTTTAAAGATACGACGTTTTTAGTATTTAATATACAAAATTACATTTATTTAATCTGTGTAATACACAAGGTTTTTAAAGATATAACTTTTTTTAGATCTATTTAATACGTGTAATATATGTTGCTCTTAAGGATGTAATTCTTTTATCATTTGGTAGATTTATTCAACCCGATTATACACAAGTTTTTTAAATGATACGACGTTTTTAGTATTTAGTATACAAAATTACATTTATTTAATTTGTGTAATACACATGGTTTTTAAAGATATAACTTTTTTTATTTGATATATAAAATTACATTTATTTAACCCGTATAATATACGAGTTTCATAAAGATATAACTTTTTATTATTTAATATATAAAATTATATTTATTCAGCTCGTGTAATACACGGGGTTCTAACCTAGTTGTGAGATATATGGAACTTCTGTATCGTAATACTTCTTTTTTATTTTTAAATATGTTAAATCTGTTTAGAGGATATATTGTACTGTATGTCATACCAAATTTTAATTATAAGTTTCGTAACTGACAAGAGAAAAGTAAAGTCGCTTTGTGATAAGATTCTAGACTTCTAGCTAAAGGATAGTTATAGGCTTGAATTTAAGGCACAACACACAGTGGCGGACCCAGGAATTTTTCTATGGGGTGCGGAACATTTTTAAAAATTTTAGGCCCCTAAGTATATAAGTAAAAAAATCGGTTCGTATCGGGTCGGGTCAGGTCGGGTCGGGTCGGATCATGTAAAACAAACGAACATCAAACCAAATTTATATAACAATAAAAAACGTCGACGCCCTGCGGGTTTTCATTTTTTGAAATCTATTCAAAACATCATCTAAAGCTAATTTCTTAAGCAATTCTTTCTCTATTTAATTTTCAACTATTGAAGCCCTAGAAATCATGACGTAAGTTGTAATCACCCTAAAAATATATAAGCAACATAATCACCCTAAAAATCATCTAAACAACTATAAACAACGTCAAAACACACAAAATTTCAAACCTATTTAACAACTGTATTACCCTTTTTTCTCCTATAATATCAACAAAAATCATCAAAATAACAAAGAAACTTACCCGTGTTTGGATTATGGTTAGATTTGGTGTCGAACGACGGTGGTATGGTGGTTGATTACGGCGGTCGCCGGCTGCTGGACTGTTGTCGCTGGGTGATGTTATTCCTTGGCAGTGCAGGGACGAAAGAGAGAGAGAGCGGGAGAGAATTTCTAAAGCTTTTGGGTTTTAATTATTTTATTACAGTTTGAAATATTATTAGGTTTGGTTAATGGGCTAAGACTTAGTGGGCTAGCTAGTTATGAATTATTAGTTGGTAAATGTATGAGTATTTGGGTTTAGTTAGTTAGGTATTAAAAGTTATATAATTTAGGTAGTATTTTTTTTTTTTTTTTTGAATAAGAGCTTACTAAAAAAATTAAAATATAAATTGATAACACTTTTTACCTAAGGGGTGCGGACGAAAAATTTCAAAGGGTGCGGTCGAAAAATTCCAAGGGTGCGGTCGAAAAATTCAAGGGGTGCGGACGAAAAATTCCAAGGGGTGCGGACGGGATTTTGAACGGAACTTAGCACTAAATATTTTTTTCCCCGGGGGTGCGCCCGCCCACCCTGGGCTGACCTTGGGTCCGCCCCTGACAACACAGCAAGTGTTCATATGTGGTATTGGTTAGGTTATTTATTTAGAAAATGAGGAAAAAAATATATGTAGATAGAAAATTACATACCATTTCAATTGACATGGTTAATGATATTAAGGAACTTATTGCTCATTCAAACTTCCATATAGCACCTGCGTTAACACCACCGTTGTCGTCCTCGTCGCCACCGCCACCTCATTCCAACTTATTGAGCATACAAACTAAACATGGTTATACTTTTAATTGAATGTATAACAATTTAAAATTCTTCGAAAGTTTCCATTTTCTATAATATATTCAGGTTTCTTAGAAAAAAAAAATCCGTGAACTAAACTAAACCCCTCCATTTTAATTCTCTAAAGTATAGCTAGTAAAAATAATTTTAGTAATAATAAAAATATGTCGTTTTAAAAAAAATATCCATAAAAGCTCAAAATGAAAAATGTAGGCAGATTCAGGGAAGTTGCGAAGCAGCAAATGGTGTGAAACGCGAGCCTCCCAATATATTCGTGGAACTTTCTAGAATCTTTAAACAAAGACCAAATACAAATTCAAAAAATCCTTTATCTCGCCACTTATGAACTTGTGGTCTCACACGTAAGTTGTTACCCATTTCTATATATACCTTTCACACGTAAACATAAAGAAATAATATCGAATAACAATTCAAACAATTAGATTTTGATTATGGGTCCCTAAGGGGATAATCTAGTGGTAAAGTATTGTATTCCCCAACTAAATGGTTGTGGGTTTTAACTTTAATCCTTTTCCCTACCAAACATATTTAATATGAATTTGAGATTTTAGTTTCTGTGAACCAGACACATTAAGCAATGATTTTCAATCCCGCTTCTACTTTCATTGAATTTCACAAACCAAACACGGCCTGGGTAAATTGGGCCAAATGTTAGGCGTGAGATGGTTGCACATGTCATGCAATACATTCATCTTCATCACTTAGAAAGTTCTAATGGCTTCACCATAACGTGAAGCACATTTCACATGTTAATTACACTAGTTAAACGAACCGCACATTTTGATAGGCTTCCTTCCACACCTTATGTTGAACAAGCAAGCAAACTACTTTTTTTAGAGTTAACTGCCATTTTAGTTCCGGTGGTTTAGACTATTTTGTCAGTTTAGTTCAAAGGTTTTACCATTGTCATTGTAGTCCACTGGGTTAACTTCATCCATTTTTATGTTAACGAGAAGGGGAATTCAGTGATTATATATGTAATTTTGTGAACTAGAAGGACGATTCGGCCATATAAAATGAACGAATTGTCTTTCTCATTAACAGAAAAAATGGATAAAGTTAACTCAGTTGACTAAAATGGCAATGGTGAAACCTTTTTGGATCCACATAGGAAAATGAAACATTTGGACTAAACTGGTAAAATGGCTAAACCACAGGGACTAAAATGACATTTAACTTTTTTTTATTTGTGACGTTTTTATGCACTAGGGTTTTCTTAAGGTTATCTATGAATGCAACAATGTCTTTATTTTATGATAACCACGGTGTCTTTATTTATGGATTCGACTCAGGTTTTATAAATTAATATTGTTATTGTTACCGACTGACTTACCGCTTATGATTTAGTTTATCCAACTCCTTGTATTGATTTGGGTTTTCCTTGTATCTGGTGGGCTTATTTAGGCAGCAGGCCCAAGCATACAAGTGTCATCAAAGGTTAATCACCTCAAGAGATATGTCCAATAGTCCAAAGGAATCAAGATGGATGGGTCTCCATAAACCACTAAGAAGCAAAAATAAATGATAACTTTGGTTTGAAAAAGCGAATTTACTCAATTATTTGATCACTTTGTTCATTCAAACATCTTTTAATATCATTTATCCTATCGAAACATATAAGTTGTCTTTTAACAATAACTACAACATCTTGCAACAATAAGTGAAACAACAAGATTGTAAAGAAAAATATCAAGTGTGCTGCAAGAAGAAGCGGTAATTCAGTAATTAAAACCTATGTTTCTTTCACACACTAACACATCACTTTCTTTTTTCTTAAAAAATTGCAAATAAGTTGAAAATTACAATCCCCCACCCCTCATATATCATGACAATTAGATTTCCTTTTAAGAACCGCAGCAGGCGGATTTCTGTGCAGTTTGACTGTTCCCAGCTCCTCCGTCTGCTTGATTGATCTTAATTGTAGTTGGCTGCAAACGACAACAAACATACCTTGTTATTTCCCAATAGACATTCTAATGCTAGAGGTGAAAAGATTGTTGGGTCTACAGGGTCGGGTAGAGGGTTATATTGTGTTATAGAATGAATGGGTCAGATAGGCTAACCTACAAATAATTATTTGTCCAGTTTTAATATAGCGTAAAATGCCGTTTTCGTACCTAAGATTTGGCCAGTTTTGCGACTTCCATCAAAAGGTTTGTTTTTCCGCAACTGGATCCAAAAGGTTTGAAATCTTGCCATTTTTATCCGGCTTGTTAACTCCATCCATTTTCTCCATCAAGTCAATGGTACTTCCGTCTATCTGTTAACTTAAAGGGCAATTCAGTCTTTTTCAGGGGTATTCAGTCTTTTTACATATGTGAAAAAAAAAACCGAATTGCCCTTTAAGTAAACTAAAAAGACTGAAATACCCCTGACTTAACGGAAAAAAATGGAGTTAACGAGCCGGATGAAAATTGCAAGATTTCAAACCTTTTGGATCCAATTGCGGAAAAACAAACCTTTGGACGAAAATCGCAAAACTGGCCAAACCTAAGGGACGAAAATGGCATTTTACTCTTTAATATAAGACACGGGATATATAGAGAGATAAAGAGACAGATAGAGATGTGATCAATACAGAACTGATATTAAGTAGAGAAGTACAAGAACTACATAAGCACTTGTACGTATTGAAAATTTCTCTCTACACACACACATATATATCCTGAAGTAGTTCAAAGTTCGATATATCTTTCTATATCTCATAATGTTGCACTGCCCTTCACAAGTCACAACACGAAAAATATCATATACATTCATTTAATTCAATTGTAAATCACATAAATCAATCATTTATATAGTTTGTTCATTGAATAAACAGAGAGGAAAACAACATCATTACTGTGAATCATCTTGGCGCATAACGTTCTCGTTTATTCAGTGAAACGGACTGTTATATCTATAACTGATTTTAGGCAAGTATGATATCTTAATGTTTTGAAACGGTAGATATGATATATGACATTTAAAATGATTGGCATGAAGTAATGAAACTTCCCCTTTAATAATACAGATATATAAACGTATAATTACAAAAAACAATAATAGAATTGTGTTTACCTCAGCCTTGGTGTCGGTTTCTGAAAGCCTTTGCTTGATATCCTTCGCAATTGAAAAGAAAACTTGCTCCACATTTAGATTAGTTTTTGCACTCTACAAGAAAACGATATCGGAAAACAATTATAGTTTGTTTTTCTTCATCTTAAACAAGCGGGATCTTACAGAAAAAACACATCATAACAATTTTCTTACGGTTTCAAAGAATTTAATGCCATATTCATCAGCAAGCGCTTGCCCCTTAGCAGTAGGTACAGCCTATCAATAAAAGATTGTCACACGTTTAATTTCCCCAATTTCCAAAGCATAAATGAAAGCATGAAAAATAAATAAAAATACCCGTTTGCTTTCGTCCATATCAGCCTTGTTTCCCACCAAGATTTTGTTAACATTATCGGAAGCGTGTTGTTCAATGTTACGAATCCAGTTTCTTATGTCTAGCAATTCAAAATTTAACGTGTTATAATGATAATAATTTTTGTATTCATATCTAAAAGAAATTAAAGAAAACCTTACTATTGAAAGATGACTCATCTGTGACATCGTACACCAACAAAATACCCATGGCTCCTCTGTAATAAGCTGAAGTATCAAGTAAACAAAAACTCTGTAAATTGCATACTAATCTAACTTGAAGCACAAATATGCTTTAAAACAGCCCGATTTAAGTTACGCTTTATCTCTAATAGCTAAATCAAAATAGCTTACGACAAAAAGGTAAGAAGTTGTCGGAAGTGTACTTTCAATGCATAAAGCTCATAAATTAAAATTCAAGTAAAATGTCATTTTCGTCCCTGAGGTTTGGCCACTTTTGCGATTTTCGTCCAAAGGTATTTCTGTCATATAATCTTGCCATCTTGATACAAATACGAAACAAATAGCTAAAATGGCGAAAATGCCCCAGACTTGATGTTGAAAAATGGATGGAGTTAACGAATCGGATGAAAATGGCAAGATTTCAAACCTTTTGGATCCAGATGCGGAAAAACAAACTTTTGGAAGAAAGTCGCAAAAAATGGCCAAACCTCAGGGACGAAAATGAGATTTTACTCTTAAGATATTAAAAAAACTGGATTATTACTGATACAGTCTTTTGTAGTTAGATGGACTTTCGTTGAATTCACACACAAGTCCTTGGATTTTATTATAAATAGTTAAACCCTTCAACTTTATAAAACTTATAAAAAATGTCCATCATGTAAGCTTTATGAACTTAATCATGCAACAAAGTACCCTTTCATTATTTTTCAAAATATTAAAGCGATTTAATCATGCAACAAAAGACCTTTTCATTATTTTTCAAAAAGTTACACATTTAATCATGTAAAAAAAGACTTTTATCAATATGTGTCAATTGATGCATTTGTAATATGCCAACAAAAATAGATAAAGCATACCGGTTGTAATTGTCCGGAATCGTTCCTGACCAGCTGTGTCCCATATTTGTAGTTTAATACGCTTGCCATCAAGCTCGATGGTTCTTATCTTAAAATCAATACTGTAATTCCCAATTATAATATTCATGGTATCAGAATTAATTGTTGTCAAAGAAATGTAAATGAGCTGATAATGTAGAAAACTATGAGATTAACTCACCCAATGGTAGTAATAAAACTAGTAGTGAAAGAACCGTCTGAAAAACGCAAAAGAAGGCAACTCTTTCCAACACCTGCAAAGAAAACAAAATACAACAAATGATCGTTTTGCAGTCCCCTTCTCGCTCAACTAGCTCAACAAAAATTAATTAATGTGTTGATGCTAACATGACATGGAGCTTTGAAAAAATAAGTTTGTGAAACTAGAAAGTGAAAAATGTATATCGATATAAAAGTTACTATATCCTACCAAGGCCAAATATATTCACCGATATTTCAAACTAAGAACTCGCTCCCGTTTCTAAAATGGAACGTTGACGTTTGCCAAACGCTACTTTATAACTATGTCTTTTACTAAAGGGGCTGTTTGTTTACCTCTTAATGAGGCTCCTAATGGTTCAGACCTCTTACTGGTTTAGCACTTAATGGTTCAGACTGTTTGTTTCACGAGCAGATGTCTGAATGGTTCAGACATTTGCCTCTGAATGGTTAAGATTTATACAGAGTCTGAATGGTTTAGACCTCTAACCTGAATTGATCAGACATTTGCCTCTGAATGGTTAAGATTTATACAGAGTCTGAATGGTTTAGACCTCTAACCTGAATTGATCAGACATTTGCCTCTGAACGGTTAAGCATTATACAGGCTCTTAATGGTTCAGACCTCTTACTGGTTCAACACTTAACCATTCAGATGTTGCCAAACAGCCCTTAACACAATAATCAGATAATTCAACATTTGCGATAAACGTACCAAACTTTCTTAACGCTCACCGGCAAAACACAAACACATTTAATTTCATCAACATTCCTAAAAGTAATCACTATCCTTCACTTAATAATCAATCAATCACTGGTCTGAACTCCAAACATTAATAACTGACTTTCCGACTATTAACAAACACATAACAATTCATCATACATAATTAAAACCACCTCCTAAATCCCTAACACCTACATTTCTCACTTCCAGACATAATAATTACTTGTAATCCTCAAAAAGCTATAAACTAATCAAATATTAAACATACATACCGCTATCGCCGATCAAAAGGAGCTTAATCAGGTAATCATAATCTGCACGAGCCCTAGCCGGTGGAGCGGCCATTGAAAAATCGCAATAAATTCGAACAAAAAGCCCTAAAAACAGAGTATGTGTAAATATATAACTATATAAACACAGCTACACCTGTTTGCACCAATCAAAATCAAATAAAAGCATACAGATCAGTATCGAAGGATATTTAAACGAAATTAAACTGAATTTGTAACGAATACACACCAGATAGGAAGTATGCAAGCGATCGGCCATTGGAGATGTAGAGAGAGAAAGTATTGAAGTAAACAAAAGGAGTAATACGCACCCTGAGATGAAGATGCGCTAACATGCGCCTTTGTGGTCTGGTTTTTAGGGGCGTTTGTTTTGTTAATGGTGACCTCCCGGCGTAAGCTAGCGAAGATGGGGAAAGCGAGCGAGGAGTGAAGGAATGAATAAAAAAGGGAGGACCATGGTAAGCAGGGTGCCAGCGATGTAGGTAGTAAAAGTTCTTGTTTGATGACCGGGAGATGAGTTTGTATTCCAATGAGGTTTGCAAACGAGCTGAGCTACTCACGAGCTACTCGAGCTTATCTCGCAAAAAAACTCGAACGAGCTGAGTTTAAACGAGCTCGAGCCCGAGCCAGCTCGCAAACCTAAACGAGCTTTCTGTTTATATATTTATTATTAATATATTAAACATATATTGTATACTATTAATAGAAGTGTAAGATTAAATATATTTTATGTTATATTTAATCTAATAGTCATTATAATTATTTACATTATATGTAGTGGCGGAACTAGAAGAAAAATTCAGGGGTATCCTAAATTTTTTTTACATAGACCCGTTCCTAAGAAATCGAGCCCCTCTTCCCTGTGTAATTAGTAAAATTGAGCCTTTTAATTTTTTTCTTTTACATATGGTCATCCCTGAGAATTTGAGAGCTCTTCTGGGCCCTGTGCAGCTAGTAAATATTATATTTATATATATATATATATATTAGGTTACAAACACTTGTATCACATGGGACACGAGTTGAATAAACAAATATTAAACAGTTAGTAATAAGATTTAGAAATTATAATATAATATAATATTTTGAGATAAGATATAACTGAAATTATGTATTACTTAGGTTTAGATACGTTTAGTGTGAATGTTTATATAATATTTCTTTACATTTAGTCCTTTTATTAAATCATATATATTTCTTCATGTATTATTTTCATTTTAACCTTTTTTTTTCTATATCATTTTCATTTTTAATCTTTTCAGTTGTGAACCTTGTAGGCACATATCGTTTTTAAGAAACCTTTAGTAAATGTAAAAAATATATATAAGCAAAGTAAAAAAAATAAAACAAACAAGTAATGGGTACAATAAGTTAAAAAACTAAATCGTTAAATATTAATTGAAGTTTGAATAACTATTGATATTAACAGAAATTTACCTTTAAAAAAAATCTTAATTGAAATTTGAATAATTGAAAATTCTGACTTGACTGACAGACTCCTTTTCATTAATAACCCCATTCATTATCTCAATGCTTATTTTATATATTATATTAATAAATATAACTTTCATCCTCTTCTTTAAGAACTTTCATCTTCTTCTTTCACAAGTTGTGTCTACCGCTGCAACTTTCCACCGGGAAATTTTGTTTCCGTCAACCATAAAATTCCATTTCTTATCTTCATCTAGATTCAGGGGTATCCTAACATTTGCTTAGGGGTACCTCGGAATATAAAATGAAGATTGTAACAAAAAAATTACACTTCGCCAAGAAAGTTGAGGGGTATCCCGGGCTACACCTCGTAACTACGTAGATCCGCCCCTGATTATATGGATCAAAATATATAACAATCCTATTAAATAATTAGTTGGTAATTGTTGATGGGCCTAATTACCCTTATTAACTAATTAGGGTTTCCTCCTGGGTGCATATATAAGGAGACTAATGTAGAGGTTTCAAGGTTAGACAATGAGATAACCTAATTACTCATAACATCAATCGACCTCCTCTCCATAGCCGATTACCCTTTATCGGTTCTCTCATCACCATCATTAGATTGCACTCTAAGGAGGAACCAGATCAAGCTGACAATCATGTCGAACACTAATGTTGCGACTACATCTGGATTCTCTGCTGGTATGTACTGATGAAATCAAAGGTATGTTTTCATGTTTTTCATTATGTTCAAATAGAACCGATTAACATGTGGTATCAGAGCATATGTTGATTAGTCGGTTCTGTTTTGTATCCGAAAATCTGGAATAAAACTGGAAAACAGTTTTGAAAAAACCTGATAAAATTCCGTTTTTGTCATCCGAAATCATCATTACGGATCATTACGGACGATCACGGATGATTACGGATCTGGGTTTTATCATCTCGAATGCATCACGGATCATTACAGATCATTACAAATCATTATGGATCATTACGGATCCATTACGGATGCATCACGGATGAATACCTTCAAATAATTTTATCACAGATCCATTACGGATCATCACGGATCCATTACGGATGCATCACGGAAGAACCTCTTCAAACTACTTTACCCGAGATGCCATTCCGGATTAGAATCCTCCATACTGGATCATCTCGGATCATATATTCATCAAATTACTGTTCCGAAATCAACCGTTTAAGGAAATGTGTTTAAATATGTAATAATTTCCAGATTTCGGATGAATGTTTGAATATTCTGATTTAGGGTTCATCATGAGTTCTTGATTAAATTCGAAAATTCCCTTAGTTTTGGAATGAATTTAGGATTATTGGGTGTTTGTTCCTGTTTGATTTAGTTTTATCTAATTAGAATTTTCGAAATCTGTTATTTTATTAATGGATATAAATTTTCGAAATAAACAGATAAATATAATGAATATTTAAACATGAAACTTAATCCCATAATTCCTAAGATTTCGGATTAAATCTTATCAATAATTAACTGTCAAAATTAGGGATTTCGTAGCTTGTGGAACACATTACGGATAGGCATTTCGGATGATCATTCTGGATCATTACAGATCGTTTCGGACTAAGCGTCCATCACGAATCAACATCTGTTTGATCATTATGGATCATTTCGAACTAAGGATTACGGAGCATTACGGACTAAGCATCATCCATCACGGATCAATAACTAACTGATCATTCCGGATGAACATTTCGGATGGACATTCCGGATGAGCATTTGTTTCATCCATTACGGATCATTAACTGCCTGATCATTTCGGACCATTTCGGACTTAGTGTCACGGATCATTTCGGACTAAGCATCACCATTTCGGATGAATCCAAGACATAATTCATCTGAAAGCATGCGTCTTGGACACATCCGAAATCATCCGAGATCATCCGAAATCTTGAGTGTTCATAAAATTTCAAGACTTATTCGAAATCCTATTACTTTATTAAGCAGTTAATATGAACTAAAATTTAGCTCGGGGCTCCGCCCTGAACCCCGTGCAAGGGGCACGCTGTCCCCCTGCACCCCCCAGCGAACTCACCGCGGAGTTCGATCGCGCTAACAGGTGGTTTGCTATTAAATGATTGGTTTTTGTAATTACTTAGTTAATTAATGAGGATCAAATAATGTTTTACAAAAACCAAAATGGCTTAACTTGAATGAGCTTCTGATGTATCACTTCTGGCCAAAGCTGATTTGATGCATCTACTTATCGTTCAAGTATTACGAAAGCTATGTTAAGTGTGCATCATAAACATGAATGTCTTAATATCTGGCCAAAGCTGATTTAATTCCTTCATAGATGGCATACTTAACAAGTGCATAACTAAAGTGATTGTCTCAATTTCTGGCCAAAGCTGTTTTGTTACAACCACTTTGCACACATGCTTAAATGATTACACTTCTGGCCAAAGCTGATTTGTCTTTGTTTAAGTAGAACTTTAAATAGTCTATTATTTTGATGTTAGTAATAGACATATCACAACCTCTTCACATAATGATCCTTATATTAATGATCCTCAATTAATTTTTTATGATCATTTCGTCTGCCTTATTCTTAGTACCCATAATTTTACTCACTATAATTTTCTTCTATAAATCAGTATCTCATCCACTCTAATTCCTAAATATAATATGTTTTGCTTAAAGTTTCTATAAGAATTAGCTCTTAAAATTAAATCCTTGATTATCTCTTAAGACACGATAATCCTATTGCTCTCTTCTGATAAAGCACTACAGAAGAAAAGTAGAGCATGATGATTAGGATAAATCGAACATGATGTCTCTTATGATAATCAAGATCTCTCTAACATAATGCTATCACTAAAGTTATTCCAGATTAAGTCTTTCCTAAGACTAATCTATTATTGTGGAATAATCACAAGAGCTCCTAAGATACATGCCTTTATTTAAAATTCTAAACTATAAGCTAAGTGGTATATGTGAATACATAATAATGTACAATACCATGACCCATAAAGTTAAAGGATTACGCATGGAAATAAGTACATTTTCCAGTACATTACATACTAAGATTTTCACTTGTACAATTTGATGCCTTATAAATCAACTATAACACTCAAAAGTACCAAAGTATAATGAGTGTGTTGATAAGCAACATATGTACAAAGAAATAAATGTTTGAAGCTGGAAAATAAGTCGTTACTCACCTTACAACCACTTATACTTTAAAAGAGGATTGTTCTAAGGTGCATAGACAAATTACAAGTGCTAATCCCAACTTTAAGGTTCTTCAAGGGAAAATCTCACTGCATAATTATGTCATTAGACTAGGCATAAGCAACGAGACTATCCATTATTCTAAAGAACAGTTGGATAAATTAATTAGATAGTCACTTACTAATGATATTTAAGTCTGATAATTCTTTAATATTTCTATTAACACATGATTAGTTGACTCTAGTTTTAAACGTTTCCTTACCAGAAGTCAACAAATAACTAACGTGAGAGTTAGTGACAAAATTAAATGTTAAGACTATAAGAACCATAATAAGCAGTCTTCTAACAACGCTTTTCGATACCTTATATATTCTGAAGATTAATCAGAATATAGTATCATAATTAAGCAATGTTATGAAGATTGTGAGGTTTGCATAGTCAACATAAAGTCATACTTACCTTAAACTCTCATTTTATTTGTTCTAAATATCTGGATAGAAACATTACTAAGATGAAACTAGATGATACCTTACATTTTCACAACTTTTGTTATCATGTAAATGAGAATTTGACAAAAGAAAAATGAGACTTATAAATTTCTTCCATTATAACCAAAATTCATGAGAAATCATGACATGGTTAATGAGGATGATTATTCATCTAATCTCATTTTAAGTGATTTTAAATCATGACGTTACAACCCTAAATATTACTTGGCTTAAGGAATAAGTATGGGTCCATCATAAGTCATTCATTGACATTCGTGGAACTTATTCCAAATGGAATATTCAGACATAACTCATTTATCAGTTAACAGACTATCAACTTGTATCAAAATTTTGTTGCATATGGCACACGGTCTTAGAAGAAATCTATTCATGTATATACTTAATAAGATTTCTATTAAATATGTCCCTAAATTTTCTTATGATATTTGGACATTAAAGAAATCAAATTGTGACAACCCTCACAAAACCAGGTATCCGTACGACTTAATTAACTATTAATTGTTGCCTTATTACTGTGCTTAACTGAGATTTCTGATAAACTGCTACTTGATTGTTGATACTTGTACATATCTGCATCATACTTTGATTTCCTGTCACTACATTACTTATTTACTGAACTCTAGTGACAAACATGATGCACAAAAGCACAGTAGCATTTGAACGGATAACCTATTGAACATGCTGATATAGCCAGCATCAGGCAAACACTGCCTCTAAAGGCCTGAATGAGCCAGAAATATTTTACTACGCCCGTAGTGTGTGTAGGAATACAAGGGTTGTATAACCGCGTCTCTAGGAATAAGATATAGAGATTTGAATGTGCCTAAAACGTACTCTAAGCACAAAACACAGCATTTTTATTTACACACTAGCTTCTAGCTAATTAATAAAGTGCCAAAACATGGGGAAATATTCCTGACACTTCGCAGAATAAATTGTGTCGCTAAAAATATTATTTACAACGCTTAAAGGATTACTTAAGCACTTTAACGGATTACTATCCGACCGAACAACCGGACTATACCCGGAACATAAAAATATTGCCAGAAATATTATTAGTCTTTTTCTGAGCCAGTTAGGGTCCCTGATTACCCTAACACCCGCACTATAACGCGTTAAACAACTAACGGGGTTAATCTCTAAAGTTAACCGACTTAACCAAACTAAACTCTAACTGTACGATCAAGACCCAACCGGATACCCCCCCCCCCCCTAATGGAATCGGCCCAACCAAGAGGACAAGACAAGTACAACTTTTTGATATTTTAATAGATTACGTGGATATCTAGACGACTTGAATCCGATGGACGATAGCGTTAAATTTCTCTATAAATACCTCTCTCTCACACACAAGTTCACACACACTAAACACCCAACTCTCACTCTCTCTTGCTCCTCTCTTCTCGGCCGAGAGCACCCACATCCATCCATCATACTTTCGGTTCTTGTCTTGCCATTCCAAGTGCACACAAGTGTCGGGGATCACGTACGAGGAAGCTTGAAGCAAGCGGAAGCTAAAGGACCACGTTCATTTGCTTTTATCCACGCCTTTTCCGACTAGATTCTTCCCTAGCCCCGAGCTAGAGGTATAACATTTAAAACTTGTTCTTGATCGTATCTAAAGTGGTTAAAAGGATTTTTAACGGTTAAAAGTCGGTAACCCATCTTTTGAATCTAAAAAGTCTACAAAAACTCGAATATCGTTGGATAAAAGGTCATGTCTTGTGTAAAAGTCGTAGTATTCGAATATGTTGATTATTGAGGCCCGGTCTACGTTGTGGTGGCTCTTATCATCGTTTAACCCGACTTTGTTAAGATCCCGAATCTTGACATACACTTGTTTCTTTTGTACAAGGGTTAAAAGGTGAAACTCCACCACACGGGAAACATGAACTTGTGTAAAAATGTTTTGACATGTAAAATAGTATTTAAAACGAGCCGATCTACGTATGTACAAGTGGTATATTCGTAGAACCGAGTGTCGAGAAAATCATGTTTTATATAAGTTGGATAACATGCTAACAAAAATGATTTTTATAAACTACAAGTGTATAAACACTTGTGAAACGAAAGATCCGACAAAATAACAACTTTTATAAAAATTGTCGGGAAGTTGTAAAGAGTGATTTGTTCCAAAAACGGGGTTTTTGCAAGAATAAACTATTTTATACATAGATCCACTAAATATAACGAGATCTACACAATAGTTTTAGAAAAACTACAAGTTCATGTGATAATGCGATTTTACATACTAGTCTACAAGTTTGAAGTGTTGAAGCTTGTTTAAATGTGTTGGAAATTGATTTGGTTGATTTAAAGAAATTGTTGGAATGATTTTGTAAAAGAAAATGATACGCTTAAAAGCGTGGCCACCTCCAGTTACAGGGGAAACTCTTACGAAATTTTCTAAAATATAACACTTAGAATTATTTACAAGTGTTAGACTACTTTTGACATATTTTTCAAATATATTTCGCCATGACTTTATTTACAAATATTCGGAGGAGGGGTTTTCACAAAACTAAACGTGATAAATATATATTCGGTAAATATATTTTTCACAACACTGTTTATGATTATTTTGTGAAAATGTATAAATATTATTTTTAGAGTAAAAATAATATTTACTAACTTTGTCGAACCCAAAATAATACCAACGCCTTCACGACAAACATATAAGTTACAACGGTAATTACTATTACCACTTAATCGCCAAAACGTAACTTACGCTTTATACGGAAATATTCATAAATGCGTATGTTGTCAACATATTATTTTGGAAAGTATTATGTAAAAAGAAAATATATTATTTTTGAGAAAAATAATTATATTTTGGAATGAGAAATAAAATATATTAAGTGAGACTTAATATTGTAAACGCACATGTATTAATTCCCCCATCCTTGGGAAGGAGATTTTCTACCAAGTATATACGCGGAACGGTTGTCTAACTGTTTCCCGAAAATTAAACTATAAAGCTAAGGCACGACCATCCGTCTAATAGAATTAACACATGTAGGTCGTTGCGCAGCAGTTGGATATTTGGATTACTTGGTATTGTGACGCACTCACTGTGAGTTCATGTCCCCCTTTTCTCTTAACTGTTTTCAGTTTTATAAACTGCGGGGGTGAAATACATGTTACTATGATTATGAATACTTGATACATGGTATGGTTAGCGTAAGGAGGGTTACTACTTAGATCATGTGAGTGGGTAGGCGCAACTTGAGGCCATTAATCCTCGTAGTAGGACCGAGGGACAGGAGCGGTAGATCTATCTGGGTGTAGCGAGCCCAGCCCCAGGTCCAGCATAACGGACCTCGGGGTGACTTAGTGCCCGACGCATAAATCAGCTAGGTTTGAGTCATCCCTACTTGCACTTCACACATATCAATGGCCTTGCAAACCATTGGTGATCTCTTTTTCCTTATTTGCTACATTCCAGGTTTTTGATAAAGATAAAGGTTTATATACTCACTTTTGCATGAACTCGCTCAACATTATTGTTGATTTTTCAACTTACATGTATTTCAGGGAATTAACGATCTGGCGCGGTATGGCTTGTTTTCCGCTGCATTAGGCCCGAGGTCATCCAGGGTTCGAGGCTTGTGACTCTTTCCTGGACAAGTCACAGTCCCTGAACCATGTTTACTTTAAGTTTGCATCTGTAATGTTTAGACAAGGTTATGGTTGTTGGGTGTTAACCCGTTAAGACAATGTTTTAATATTTTTATCAATGGATGATCTTGCATATTTTTAATTCATATAGCTTGTTATGATTAAGCTATGGTATTAAGAAGTCACACCAAATTAACCACGCTTCCGCAAAGCCAGGGTGTGACACAAATAAAGTCTAACGTATATGTGATAGGTTCCCACGTCACGTAGCTCATTGAAACTTCTCTTGTAGCATTCTAGAGATATTAAAGATCAGTGGGAGCATTAAGTGTCTTAATAATAACTTGCAATAGTTGCAAGAGGTGGGGGAGTGAAAATTTTACATTACCTAAATATACACCTCTTGTACAAGACACCGCTCCATCACGACACTGTTCCATCAATACTTGTCTCCTTAAAATCTAATGTTACTCTTACAAAAGTTTCATTGTTGCTTAATTGTGGGCACACTTAGATTTCTTAACATAATCCTCAACAAGAGAAACTACAACGACTAACGTCATTAACTTGTTTCTCTATTAGAATTTGTTGGTCGTTAAATATTGACCCTAAGCATGCTGAGTTCCTAAAGATTTCTAAGGCTAGTGGGAGCAGTCAAAGTCCTTATTATGACTTGCAAGGAATACAAGAGGCGGGGGGAAGAGTGTCATTAAATTCACTCCAAATTTAACTCCGATTACACCTCTTGTACACCATACTGCACCAACTCTTACAAACTTAGAATGAAAATGATAGCAACCTAACCAAGAGCTAATCCATAAAACTAAAACTTCTAATGAACCCAATAATCAACTCAGGAGGTCATCTAGGTTTAAAAGCCTACTAACTTTAATGATTACATAACCTCCCTAACTGAAGTTGAAATGGATTATGGAAAAGTTTACTGATCCAATCTTTTCAAATTAAGCCATTAGTGTCAATCAATCTTCTAAATGGAATAAAACAGTTTTCTAGTAAAACTGATTTTATGTGTTCGTATAACGTTTGGGTTTTGATTGAGTTATCTAAGAGTGTTCATAACTAAACCAAATCCTAATATAAGCGTTAAGACACTCAAAAGCATGATTGATTGTCAAAGGTTGTACTCAGGAAGAGATAAGTTATTAAAGAATCTTTATTACATATCTAACAAAAGATTTCTTTGATGGATCATCACTGTTCTAGTAGCTTATAATAGTTTAAAGCTACCTTAGATGAACATTAAAAACAATTTTCCTTAACAAATGGCTGACATATTTACATGTTCATAAAGCAACCTGAAAGTTCCAAACTAAAGGTTAAAGAACACTTTATTTGCAAGCCAACAAAATCCATGTATGGGTTAATGCAAACATCATAATGTGATGAAATCTTAACGTAA
This sequence comes from Helianthus annuus, assembly GCF_002127325.2. Classification (NCBI taxonomy): domain Eukaryota; kingdom Viridiplantae; phylum Streptophyta; class Magnoliopsida; order Asterales; family Asteraceae; genus Helianthus; species Helianthus annuus. The sequence continues at coordinate 67,733,652 of NC_035433.2, forward strand.
TTTTCATCAACAACCAAGTGGATTAATGTACCTACCTCAAAATGAGTGGGAGCAACTAAGATAAACTTGTCCATATAGATGATATTCTTTTGACAAGTATGTGTTACATAAGTCAAAGCATTGTTAACACAAACTTTGATATAATAGATCTTAGAGATATCTCTTACGTAATTGATATCATAACATACTGAGATAGACCCAATGGGACATTAGTTTCGTTGCATCAGTTTAACCTTAAATGGGTCCTTACATATGTAACAAACAATATTGCTCTCCTTCAGAGGATAATATGGTAAATGAGATTATTTATTTACGCTTCATTAATTGGAAGCCTTATGTAAATTTAAGTCTATACTCATTTAGATATTACTCATATTGCAACACACTAGATATGTCTAGATTAATGTGAAGCATCTAATGGAGTATTACAATATCTTTAAAAGAAACGAGAGACTACAATTTAAAGAAGAAGTGAGAATTAAAACCGGTTGATTACTTTAACTTTGTAATGTTCAAAGATGACAAGAATGTAATTTCGGGTATATCTTTATGTCAGCAGACAAAACCTATCTCATGGAGGAGTCATAATAAACTGATAATAACAACCTAAGTTATAACGACATAATATAGTCACTAAATGTTGTTGGAAATTTATCAGTGGACTCATAAGTTTATTAACTCCATGTAATTAATGTTTTGAAGACTTAGTGTGATAAAGTCAGCTACCATGACTCCTTGAACAGTAACAGTTCAAGAGGTGCTGCATTAAATTTCGATACGCAATTAATTATTCGTTTATGAACGAATTGAGGAAACTAAGTTTTGTATCGAATACATTCATGATATGCTTAAGGATCCTATAACTGAAGGGCTATTACCCATAAGTCTTATTAAGAGAGCTCATAGACGGGTATTAATTAATGGTCGTGCGCAATTGCATATCGTACTATGAATGACTAAGTATTAGTTAATTTTCCTCATCAGTTTGATTTTGTATGTCTCTAAGAATATGTCAAGTCGACATAATGGCATATAGACAAATAAAGTTACAAATCAAACAAAGGGCTTATGCGTATTTTGATCATAACGATTAGGTTTTAAATTAAGGCTATAGTATGACTAATGGGGGTCCTGAGTCGCATAATGATTCAACGGCTGTATTTCTCTGCTATAGTACTTGTTTAAGGCTAAAATGAGTGTTAACTTGTCACACCCCTAATTTCCACGTGTCACCGGTGGGCCCGGTGGGGGATTACGCGACGTAGTTGATATCATCATATGTCAAACAACACAAATTATAATGCACAGCGGAAGCAAATGAAAATAGATTTATTTCAACTATTAATTGTAATATCAAGTATCACAACCAGTCAAAATAGATCCACAGGCGGATCGAAGAAAAAGAAAGAAATTGTTCAACAGATATATGCATCCCAAAAGCTTGCGAGACTCTACGATGCTAAGGAGGAACCAGCCTATTGCGTATAGCACCTGCACTTAATCTTTTTGGGGAAAATACGTCAGTTCGCACTGGTAAATACAATTTAACTGACTCATTTTGAAAATATTTAAAAATTGGTTTTAAATGCACAAGGCACAAAACATTTTATAACTTGGGAATATTTAATCAGAGTTAAACTTGTAAAAGATTTACATGTTTGTTAACCGTTCAGTCGCCCGAGTCGTATCGGGTTTAAGGTTAAATGACACACCACATGGTATAAGTCCGCGGCGGGAAGCCAACGTTAATACCTTAAAAATAATGGACATAATACCGGGTGTACGCCTACACCCGGGTGTCAAGGTCGTGGCCAAAAATGATGCCAAGGATATCCGGGACATGGTCATTAAGCTCCCAAAGGCATAAAAACAAACAACACCAAGTTTTTAAACGGGTCCCATTGATAATACCCAACTACTAATGAGATGGGGTCAATCGCCCGACCAAGCGGTATTTTATATACCGTACCCCAAGCCCGTATAAGGGAAAATAAGTTAAAAGTATTTACCTGAGCAAGTATAACCACAAATTCGAAAATGCACGTGTCTTTTACTGGGCTCCTATTCTGGAACGAAGGTTATAATAACCTATTAGAATCCTAACGGGTCTTTTAACATAGCCTAAGCTTAGACCGGTTAGTTTCGAAGAATAAATATGGTTTAATCGCAAGGAATGCGAAAACCGGGAAGGAATGTGATTTAGACCCTACAAGCTTGGATACTTGTATAATATGGGTAAACTAAACACATTCTGAATTTTGAGACTTAGATGATATGGTTTGACCCGTTTCGGCTAATATGCGTGAACTAGTCACTTAAACCGATCCGAACGCGAAAGTGCGTAACGAGTAACCACATAAGTCATATGCAAGTTTCCTGAGGTCATATGCACCAAATATATTGTAATATCAGTAAGGTATGTCCAAATACGCCCCAAATGTTTTTTAAACGCCATTTACGCCTCATAAGGGCATTTTGGTAATTTTACATAAGCCAAAAGGGTAAAAACAGAAAATCTGAGTTCCCAACTTTAGTCTACTGTTATAATATATATTTTTATAAAATATATCAGTAGGTATTAGACCTTTTATATATAAACTCGTTTTGACATATACTATGTCGTAAAAACGCCTAAAAAGGCGATTTGGAGCCATTTCCGGGTTTTAAAAGGAAAGCTGATATTTTTATATTTCCAGAAGGCTCAAAATATCATATTTAATATAACAAATCAGTAGAAAAAGGTTTGGGGTCAAAAGGTTATGTAAAACTCATTTTAGGACTAAAAAGGGTAAAACCGGCATAAGCCGAAATAAGCTTAGACCCTATAGTTATGCTCAGCCTAAAAATGAATAAAAATCTTTAAAATTCCCAAAATATTATTATATAACAGTGAGTATAAAGTTTTGGTATAAAATTCGGGTTGAGATAGGTTATGCGTTAAATACGCTAATTATTTATTAAGAAAGCTTCTAATTACGCTAACGAGCATAACTCTTAATCTAGACCTCAAACTGATGTCAAATTTTGGGGACAACTTTATATTTCAGTAACTAAGGTGTCTACCCCTTTTCATTTTCAAAAATTATAATTTTTGGACATTCGGGTATAATGGTCAACATATGGGCATTTAACGGAAACATGCATATGAATGAGATATCTAATGAACCACATTGTATAATCACAGGAGGATATACTATCATGTTAATAGGTTCAAAAGAAGCTCTAAGGTATTTTTAATCTTAACTAAAACGGGTCAGAACTGAAAGTCAAGCGAAAGTCAAACTATGCGACTTTCGGTTCCAAACCAGGTCTAAACAGAAAATTGTCGAGTTGAACATGTTGGAACATGTTCTTATACTTATTACCAAGTTATATTAATGTTCAAACAGGTTACATTCAACCTACATTGCTAATTATGCGTTAATTTGAAATTAAGCATTCTGTTGACTTTTTATAGATAGCTTTGACTCGACAATTAACATGCTTAGAGTGGGAATCTGGAAACACCCTTTTAAGGGTTTGTTACCCACTTAATTACCTTCCTAAAGGTATCTTTAATCCGTGATTAGACAAAGCACATTATGCTTAATCACGAAGTCAAACCTTAATTACGACGGTTTGACTTTTACTTAATTAGCTAAGCTAGAAAGGATTAAAGAAGGTTAAGGACACTTACAAGAGTCCTAAGATGGATTAGAGAGCCTAAGAAAATGTGTTGGTGACCAGAGGAGTTCCAGAGAGCTTTTAGCCAAAGTTCCAAATGAGCAAGTTCATATGGTCACACTTCAAACTCTTTATATAGTGAACTAGAAGCTCCAAGATCTTGACAAGCAAGTCTAGGGTAGTTACAAGATCACCCCAGATGTCCCTAAGGGTCTAAATACTGCCTAGGAAGCCCATAGAATCGGAAATTTACGTTTTAAGTCGGTTAAAGGGCTGGACAGGCAGCTGTCCAAAACATACTGCCAGCGACGGTCTTACGGACCGTAAGCTTGAGGCCTTACGGTCCGTAAGGACCTCTTGCGGACCGTATGCTACATGATTTGCGGTTCGTAACAGACTTTACTGAAACATGGTTCAGGTGCCCACCTTACGGACCGTAAGCCTAGGGCTTTGCGGTCCGTAACCGATCCATGCGGAACATTCCCAGGTACTCTGCTTACGGACCGTAAGCCAAGGGCCTTGTGGTCCGTAAGCGATGGCCAGAAGACAAAAGTTTGCAAACTTTTAAGTCTTGACCATGCAACCACAAAAACCCGAAACATGCTGCCTCTTTTCAGATGTGGGGCCTTCAAGACCAGTCATTGCATGCCTTACTTCTTCTTACATGTTCCCCATTCATATCAACCTATTAAGGGACTTGTATTTTGACGGAGATTCAAAGAAATGAGTCTTGGAATTTTATAGAAATTGGCCAAGCTTATAACAATTCTTATTCATAAGAATTTTATTAAATTTAGGAGTAGTAACAACCTATAATTCCATGGCCCTTAATAAAGATAAAACTTTATTTATTCAAGAGCAACCGGTTATCGTATGAGATGATCATCAATTGATTTAAGGATCTTGGGATTTATAAAAATGTCGGGTCGCTCAGAGGTGATTTAATAACATGTCGCCCTTGGGTCGTTCAGGGGTATTTTTAATACATGACGCCTCTTTTTATTAGAAATCCTACCACATATCTCTTTATTAAAAATCCGGTTTTCTCTGACACGTCTGTCACACATGACACGTGTCTTTATTCTAATGGACAGGAATTTTCGAGGTGTTACATCCTCACCCCCTTAAAAGAAATCTCGACCTCGAGATTTACTGAAACAATTGAGGATATTTCTCCTTCATCGTGGATTCTAATTCCCACGTATAATCAGGACCTCTGCGGCCCTCCCATTTGACCTTGACAATGGGTACGTGCTTTCTTCGAAGCTTCTTTACCTGTCGGTCCTCAATCGACACAGGTTTTTCTATAAACTTCAAGCTTTCATCAATATGCACATCTGTATGCGGTATGACTAGGGATTCATCAGCCAGACATTTCTTCAAATTGCAGATGTGGAACACATTGTGAATACCACTAAGCTCTTCTGGTAAGTTCAACTTATAAGCCACTGATCCTACACATTCGATGATCTCGAATGGTCCAATGTATCTTGGGCTTAACTTACCTTTCTTGCCAAATCTCATTACCCCTTTCCAAGGTGATACCTTGAGCAAAACTTTATCGCCAACCTCAAACTTGAGGGACTTTCGCTTACCATCGGCATAGCTTCTTTGCCTATCGCGGGCAGCTTTTAGGTGCTCAGTGATTTGGGTAACTTTGTCGGTCGTCTCCAGGACTAATTCGGGTCCTGATACTTGAACGTCTCCTACCTCTGCCCAACAAATGGGTGTTCTGCACTTCCTACCATATAGTGCCTCAAAAGGCGCAGCCTTAATGCTGGTGTGGTAGCTATTATTGTAAGAGAACTCGATCAGAGGCAGGTGTCTATCCCAACTTCCTCCTAGGTCTATCACACATGCACGAAGCATGTCCTCCAGGGTTTGAATAGTACGCTCGCTTTGTCCATCCGTCTGAGGATGATAGGCTGTACTAAAATTCAGTTGCGTACCCAGAGACCTTTGAAAACTTTTCCAGAAGTGTGATGTATATCTGGTATCCCTATCAGAGATGATGGATACTGGTACGCCATGCAGGGCTACTATCTTATCCACGTACAGTTGGGCTAGCATGTCAGAACTGAAAGTTTCTCTAATGGGTAGGAAATGAGCTGACTTAGTTAGTCGATCAACTATCACCCAAATAGTGTCATTTCCCTTCGGCGTTTTAGGTAACTTGGTAATGAAATCCATTGTTACCATTTCCCATTTCCAGGTGGGAATCTCAGGCTGATGCAGCAAACCTGACGGTTTCTGATGCTCAGCTTTAACTTGAGCGCACGTCAGACATTTAGCCACATGGGTGGCTATAGACCTTTTCAAGCCTATCCACCAGTAATTTGCCTTTACGTCCTGATACATCTTGTCCGCTCCAGGATGGACGGAATATTTGGAACTGTGGGCTTCCTTAAGGATAACGTCACGAAGACCTCCAAAAATGTAACACCCCGAAAACGGGTTTGGTAATCAAACCACGTTTATATTAAAAGACGGGTAATTTACCTTTAGTGGTAAAAGTAACCCGGTGAATATTGGGATTATTAAACAAACAAGAATTTACTAACTAGGAATTTTAACCTAGTTAGCTAATAGTCTAGAGATAACTTATAATAGGGCTAGAAACAACCAAACTTTAAGTTATTCAAGAGTGGAGGGGCTTATCTTGTAAAATCTGAAACTTCATTAGATAAAAAAAAAATAATTAAGGACCAAACACACAAAAGTGTGTCTGGTCGTATATGGGACGCAGGGGGCGACCAGGAGACCTCACCAAGCCCTAGTTCATCACTTAATTCACAAAATTGAAGGTCCAAATCTGATCAAAGTCGAAAATCAAGAATAGATTATTGATCCCCATTGAAAGGGGAGTCATAAGGTATGTAAATTTTATGAAAAATCTCTAGTTGGATTTCTAGGTAAACTTAGAAATCTGAAATTTGATGGTTGCATGTTTGTTATATGATGAATTATGAATGATTTGATGTCTAGGAGTAAACCCTAGTCATTTACTTGTTGAATTGATGTTCATAATTGTGAATTCATGATCACCCGATTATGTGCTAAATGAGTTTTGTAGAAACATGATGAACCCTAGAATCATAATGGTTAAATTGTGTTAGTAGAACTCCCTGAAGTTGGATTTGAAGTTTGATGTTAGTACTTGTTACTTATGCTAGAATTTAAGGGTTTAGAACACTTAAATGGGCTGGAGAAATTTGATGTTTCGTGTTGCACACAAGGTGCTTGATGAAATGCTTGAACAAGAAAATATAACAAAACTGATCGGGATTAAAAATTATTGGGCTGCAGTTTTAAAAAAAATCATATAAAATCATCGGAACGACCTGTGAGGTTGAGCCTTATATGCTCAGAAAGCTATTGAAACATACTACGTTTTATATTTGAACATGTTTGTTAAATTCTGATGTTAAACGGGTCAAAACAGTGTCCGAAGTCGGCTGAACTGTTTTGACAGCAAGCTGACTGGAAGCATTTTTTTTACTTCAGAGCTGATTTTGTAAAAATCATATAAAATCATAGGAACATCGTTAGAAGACGTACCATATATGCCTAGAAAGCTATTTCAGAGTTCTACGATCCATTTTTGAACATGTTGATCTATTCAGCTTTTAAATGGGTCAAAATGGTCAATTACAGTAGCTGAATACAAAATCGCTGCACTTTAGTAATGTTCTTATTAACCAAGAAAAAGACATATGATTGCGTATACTTGTTTAGTCATGAAGTATTTATTGTTAGGAACAAGTAACACTTTATATGACATGCTTAAAGTGTTCAAAATCACTTACTAACTAGTTTGTATAAATAACTTGACTAACGGGTCAAATGGTTAGTGAATGGAAAGAATTATGACAAAAAAATAAATAAGTAAATAATATAGTTGTTGAATAAATAGCATACTTTGGTGAATAAGTGTGTTAATCCATAAGGTGTGATGGTCATGTTAACGGTTGACTAATCTAATCATCTTGTGGATATGATATGGTAGTTTGACTCTGACAAGCTAGGTAGGAGCTTGGAAATGAACGGGTCAAATGGATACAAGTTCAAGTATGAAGCTCGCAAGGATGCAAGGTAAGTATAACTTACACTAGTCATATATTTTAAAATGTTCTTTTGTCATATTGACTACGAATAAGACAAATGGTAATTTAGTCACACGTTGACAATAATCGTTAGTTTTAAAAGACGCTTTCCCGCGAAAGACATAAAGAGCCGAAAGTGGTAATAAACGGGTTATAAATAAAATGAGCATACGGTGTTAAAAGGAGCGAGTCATGTAGATGAGATAATAATAAATATTATCTCGCAAAGATAAACGGTCAATTCGGCCAAACGGGTCAAAAGGTGTAGACATCACCTTTTGACAATATCGACTAATGATTCTGGTGTCGAGTTATATGTTTACAGGAGTAGATATCCAATGGATACTCGCATCGCTCTTAATTAGCAATTATAAAGCAAGGTATTAAACCGGGTTAGTAAGTTGATCCGAGCCAGGTATGTATAATAGATTAACTCATCATGTAGAACTTGAAGTTCTATGAAAGTTAGGCAAAATAAAAAAAAGAGCATTCGGTTACCTTAATAGGTAAACCGAAGGATTTAAATTATTTAGACAGAATGTTTTGAAAACAATATTTGGTTAAAAATGAGAAATTAGAATCAAACAACAGGTTTGTTTGATAAAATCACGAACGGGTCAAATTTGGTAAAAAAGGTTAATAAGCCGAAGACTTAAAAGTCTTAAAATTTTGTTAATCCAGATGTTGGGTCTTGACTCTATTTGATGGAGGTTCAATTTACAATCACGTAGGAAGAAACGGTAGGTCAAACAGACGAGCGGTTTGAAAGATACGAAAGTTTTCGTGTCAAAAACGGCAAAAAGGAAAGGAATGATGCAGGGGCCACCGTAACTTACGGTGCCACCGTAAGTTACGGTGGACATGATTTGGTTACGGTAAATGCCTACTGTTGTACGGTTGAATAATTGAAACACAGAGACCACCGTAACTTACGGTGCCACCGTAAGTTACGGTGGAGGTCAGAAATGAGTTTTTATTTGGGTTTAAGATATCCATGTGGGATTTTCCTAATTTCCCCATTGTATTAGTTTAATTAATTATCAAAACTGACCTTTAAGTTGGTTTTGATCACAGGTGAATGTCGAGGGTCCCGGATGAAGATCGAGTATCGAGCAAGAACCGAACACACATTAAATAAAGCTTCCGCAACGTTGTTTTGTCGTTATTCTAAACGGTGATTTAAATCACATTATGTATATCACTTAAATTGTAAAAGTTTTTAATAAACCCGCATTTTGTACAGTATGTGTGGTCTTAACTACACATCTAATTGTGGTATTTTCATGTAAAATTGCAATTTAGTAACTAGGGTGTTACAAAAAACAGGAACCCATATTCTTCCATTTAACCTCAGGATTCCGTCTTTACCATAGGATAACTGCTCTTCAGTTACTCCTAGCTTTTCATTGGGGTAGTTAGCTTCTAATACTGCCTCTTTTTGTGCGGCTAACAACCTTTCATTTAGACTGTTCCTGACCTCAATGCTTTTGGCATTGATTCTGATTGGCTTTATCCTTTCCTTCCTGCTCAGGGCATCTGCGACTACATTGGCCTTGCCGGGATGGTATCTTATTTCACAATCATAGTCGTTTAGAGTTTCCATCCAACGTCGCTGCCTCATGTTCAATTCTTTCTGGTTGAACAGGTGCTGAAGGCTTTTGTGATCAGAATAGATCACACATTTGGTGCCATACAAATAATGTCTCCACAACTTTAGTGCAAATACAACGGCACCCAATTCTAAATCATGAGTGGTGTAATTCTTCTCGTGCACTTTCAATTGTCGTGAAGCGTAGGCAATAACCTTGCCTTTCTGCATCAACACACAACCCATCCCGGTGTGTGATGCATCACAATATACTACAAATTCATCGATCCCATCAGGTAACGTCAACACGGGAGCGTTACTTAATTTCTGCTTCAAAGTATCGAATGACTCTTGCTGCTTAGGCCCCCAATTGAACTTGCTATTCTTGCGAGTCAACAAAGTTAGGGGTGCTGCAATTCTTGAGAAGTTTTCGATAAATCTCCTGTAGTATCCAGCCAAACCTAGGAAACTACGGATTTCCGTAGGTGTCTTTGGCTCCTGCCAATTCATGACAGCTTCAACTTTTTCGGGATCCACTTGAATACCACGCTCACTGACCACATGTCCAAGAAATTGGACTTCTCTCAACCAAAACTCACATTTGGAAAACTTCGCATATAGCTTTTCTTGATGAAGCAGTTTCAGAATACAACGGAGGTGTTTCTCGTGATCAGCTTTACTCTTGGAATAAATGAGAATGTCGTCAATGAAGACGATGATGAATTTATCCAAGTAAGGTTTGCAAACGCGATTCATGAGATCCATGAATGTGGCAGGTGCGTTTGTGAGCCTGAAAGGCATCACTAGGAACTCGTAGTGGCCATAACGAGTCCTGAACGCAGTCTTGTGCACGTCTTCTTCCTTAACCTTCAACTGATGATATCCCGATCTCAGGTCGATCTTGGAGAAGTAGCTTGCCCCTTGAAGTTGATCGAATAGATCGTCGATCCTGGGTAGAGGATACCTATTCTTTATGGTAACCTTGTTGAGCTCTCGGTAATCGATACATAGACGCATCGAACCATCTTTCTTCTTGACAAATAGAATTGGTGCTCCCCAAGGAGACGAGCTAGGTCTAATGAAACCTTTGGCTAGCAAATCGTCTAGCTGCGTTCTTAATTCCTTCATTTCCGTTGGCGCTAGCCTATAAGGTGCTCGAGCAATAGGTGCAGCTCCAGGAACGATATCGATTTTGAACTCTACTTGTCTGTTTGGCGGCAAACCAGGCAGTTCTTCTGGAAAGACTTCAGGGTATTCGGATATAACGGGAATATCTTCAATCTTGGGCTTTTGCTCATCAATGGTTACTTGTGCCATATAGATGACACAACCATTCTTCAAACATTGGGATGCTTTGAGCATAGACATCTGCTTAGGCAATCCATGACGCGTATCTCCTTGAATGGTGAGAGACTCACCAGATGGAGTCTTGATTATTACTTGCCTTCTACTGCATACTATCTGGGCTTGGTTATGCGATAACCAATCCATGCCCAATACTACGTCGAAACCGGCTAATTTGAAGGGTAATAGGGATAGAGGAAAAGAGTGGTTCCTAATGGATATCGCACATCCATCTAACACAGTCGAGACTGTTTCTAAGGTACCATCTGCTAACTCTACCTCATACTTAGCACTAAGGGCTTTAACAGGCAATCCTAACAGCTCACAGAATTTACTATCCACAAAAGACTTATCTGCCCCAGAATCAAATAAAACTCTTGCGAAAACGTCATTAATGAGAAACGTACCAGTTATGACGTTATCGTTCTGGATGGCTTCTTGAACATTCATTTGAAAGACCCTGGCATTGGTCTTCTTTCCTTCTTCCGCCTTCTTGGCATTCTTTGGGCAGTTGGTCTTGATGTGCCCTTTCTCATTGCAACTGAAACAAGTTGCATCTTTTAACTTTTTGCATTCAAGAGTCCGATGTTCAGAAGACTTGCATATCCCACACATCTTAGACTGGGATTTCTGTTCAAACCTGCACCTCCCAAAATGGTGCTTTTGACAGGTCTTGCACTTGGGCTTATCGCCCGACCGATGCTCGTTCCTTCTGGTCTCAGAGCCTTTCTTACCGTCATGGTTTCCCCTATGCTTCTTATTTGATCGACGTGAATTATCATCTTCACGTTTTCTCTTGTCAGATTCCGAACTTCTTAGAGCTCTCTGTCTCGCTGCATCCTGAGTGAGAGACAGAGATAAGTCGGTGACAGATCGGAATGTAACTGGTCGCGAGGCTTTCACACTGGCCTTGATTTCTGGGGCCAAACCCCCAATAAAACGCGCGATCCTTTTTGGTTCAGGGGTTACCAGATAAGGAACCAATCTGGATAGGGTGTTGAAACTGGTGAGGTATGCTTGGCAATCAAGGTTCTTCATAACCAAGGATAGGAAATCGGATTCAATACGCTCAACCTCATGCTGAGGGCAGTAGTTTTCCTTGATAAGAGCAACAAACTGCTCCCAAGACATACTGTACAGGGTAGCTTTTCCAGAAGCCTGGATCAATGCTCCCCACCAGGCTAGAGCCTCACCTTTGAAAGACTGGGATGCAAACTTAACCATATCCCTCTCAGCACATCCACTGATGTCTACCACTGTCTCAATTTCATCAAGCCATGTCATACAGTCAACTGCCCCTTTCTCCCCTGTAAACTCTCGAGGTTTACATGACACAAAATACTTATACGTGCAACCCTTAGCACGTGGGGCTTCATCAACCACAAGCTTCTTGGGGTGAACACTGTTTTCATTTGAGGAATGACGATCCTCATCTTTCTTAGGTTTGGGAGAAGTAGGTGGCGGCTTGTTGCGAATCTCAGAATGATTCTTTGGTTTCGCATGTGGTGCAGATAGAGTTCTACTGCGGGTTTCACTGTACTCACTGTACTGTCGCGCTAAGGCTTTCTCAACCGCTTCATTCACAATCGCTTTCAACTCGGCACTAGTCACTAGGAACTTTGCATCATCACGGTTCTCAACCGGATGGCTATTGGCTTCCTCTGATCTGGTCATGTAGCTTCAACGCTACATATAATTAATAGACAAGATTTTCACTTAAAGGCTCTTTATAGTATTTTATGTTTTATTAACCAAGGTTTTAAATTGCCATTTTAGGTTAATTTATTAAAACATTAGGATGTTGTTATTATCCTATAATACTTTATTGTTAGCACATAAGGCCTAGTCACAAGGACAATTAGGATATTTAATAACCAAGATTTTACAGTATCTAGGTGTTTTAGGTCGAATCATAGTTCTCTACCATTAATTAACAGGGAGTCATGAGCTGCCACTGTTTTTTTTTAGTCACGGAGGATATTTAATTATTGCCCACAGGCACTTCACTTTCAAAGAAGTGGTTAAATAATTTAAGGGAATTAAAAATTAACCCAAATATACATGGCCTGTGTGACTTTACTGATTCACAGTTTGCCAAGAGCATTATCATACTAGATGTTAATGATTGGAATCTATTATGTGGGTTATACCATCTTGGCCAGGTTTGAATAACACACAGGCTAGGTTTTACCTCTAAGATTCTTTTAGTAATTAACGCAGAATAGTCCTAAATTGAGATGTTAATTATGGATCTTAACCTAATTATGGAACTACCATCTTGGCCTTGTTTATAAATTATAAGGCTAGGTCTTGGTTCACTTTAGATTTTACCAATTAATTATAATGGCAGATCCTTTTAAATATTTCATTTTTCTTTATATTTTATGCATGCAATAAAATGAAAACTTAATTAAATCATCTCACGATATTGTCTTAAACCAGTACAACAATTGCCCAAACGGGACTTCTACTAAAAATAAATGAAAATGCCCACGCAGGGGCGGGAAACAAGAACAAGCCCACGCAGGGGTTAACTAGCCAAACTTGCTCACGCAGGAGCAGAATACAAACCACAAGCTCACGCAGGAGCTGAATACTGGAATAACAAGTCCACGCAGGGACTGAATTACAATACAAATAAATAACAAGGGTTTTCAATGACCCCTCCTCTTCGACTTCCCCTTAAGCAAATCTGATAGCCCTTTGAAGAAACCTTGCCGCTCTCTGCGGTCTTCACGAACTTCCTGTTCGACTTGGTTTAGCCTCTCAAGGACTTCTTGCTGAATCTGTGGCTGTGGCGGCTGATACACCGGTGGAGGAGGTGGCTGATGCTGGTACCCATAAGTCGGGTAACCAGTAGTCCATGGCCCTCCATATGGTCCTTCAGGATGAAGGGCATTGTAGTCCCGAGCTACTTGATACGGATCTACCTCCGCATAACCATAGTGGTAGTTGTAGTGGGTGTGCGCCGGCTGCTCGAATGGGTTGTATGCTGCTGACCCAGCATACGCAGGAATCGGGTTATCGAAACCCAAAGGTGGTACCACAGGTACTGAGTTGACTTCTGGTATAGGGCTTGACGGACCACCATCATATGGGTCCTCTTCCTCCTGAAGTGGCGGATAATGGCTGCCACTTGATGGCTGGGGAGTACTAATCCGAACTCCACCTCGCACGGACATCCGTGCATTAGACCTTCTCCGCCTTGGTGGCTCCGGAGGCGGCTGCTGCTCCACTGGCGGTGGTGGCGGCGGCGTGACTGCCACAAACTGTTGACCCACCGAAGGATCCTGTTGCTGCTGATGATGCGAGTGTTCAGACGGGGTGAAGTACCAGTCAATGTTTCGGAACCTCTCCTCGTAGCTGTCTGGACCACGATAAGGCGATCCGTGGAAAGATGATCCGTCAGATATCTCTATCGGGTGGTTGGGCGTCCCCGTAGCAGGCTCCATAGGGTCAGTATCCTCATCCATGTCGTTTTCCCCTGAAAAGTGGTCTTCTGGTCCAAGTGGGTTAAAACCCACGGGTTCAGGCAGAAGGTTAGCCGGGTTAAATCGGCTTTGGAAAACGGGTGTTGGGTCGCCAAAAGAATGATGAGAATTGGATCTCTGAAGAGGTATGAAAGCTGGCGGCTGGTTGTTGGGCTCGTTATCAGAATGGGGCCCAAATGAGTGTTGGTACGAAGGAGAGGAGCTAAGGGATACTGATCGCCTTCCTGGTTCGACATAGAGCCTCCATGGCTCTTGCGGGCTGGTGCTCATGGTGATGGAAGGAGTACGTCGATGCGACGGCCCGGCCTCGTGATCATGTCCTGACACGGGTCCTTTGCCTCTACCGCGAAGGAATCTGGGTGGCATGATGACCTGCATACGATAATCAGACAACAACAACAACATAATAAAAGACTCAAAAATAAAACTAAACAGAGTTTGTCCTATGTTCGATGTCTAGACTCGGAACTCGAAGAATGCGCAATTTGTGCACTGAGATTAAACACAAAAGGCTAGTGTTTAATTCACTCAGTGTTGGCTCTGATACCAACCTGTCACACCCCTAATTTCCACGTGTCACCGGTGGGCCCGGTGGGGGATTACGCGACGTAGTTGATATCATCATATGTCAAACAACACAAATTATAATGCACAGCGGAAGCAAATGAAAATAGATTTATTTCAACTATTAATTGTAATATCAAGTATCACAACCAGTCAAAATAGATCCACAGGCGGATCGAAGAAAAAGAAAGAAATTGTTCAACAGATATATGCATCCCAAAAGCTTGCGAGACTCTACGATGCTAAGGAGGAACCAGCCTATTGCGTATAGCACCTGCACTTAATCTTTTTGGGGAAAATACGTCAGTTTGCACTGGTAAATACAATTTAACTGACTCATTTTGAAAATATTTAAAAATTGGTTTTAAATGCACAAGGCACAAAACATTTTATAACTTGGGAATATTTAATCAGAGTTAAACTTGTAAAAGATTTACATGTTTGTTAACCGTTCAGTCGCCCGAGTCGTATCGGGTTTAAGGTTAAATGACACACCACATGGTATAAGTCCGCGGCGGGAAGCCAACGTTAATACCTTAAAAATAATGGACATAATACCGGGTGTACGCCTACACCCGGGTGTCAAGGTCGTGGCCAAAAATGATGCCAAGGATATCTGGGACATGGTCATTAAGCTCCCAAAGGCATAAAAACAAACAACACCAAGTTTTTAAACGGGTCCCATTGATAATACCCAACTATTAATGAGATGGGGTCAATCGCCCGACCAAGCGGTATTTTATATACCGTACCTCAAGCCCGTATAAGGGAAAATAAGTTAAAAGTATTTACCTGAGCAAGTATAACCACAAATTCGAAAACGCACGTGTCTTTTACTGGGCTCCTATTCTGGAACGAAGGTTATAATAACCTATTAGAATCCTGACGGGTCTTTTAACATAGCCTAAGCTTAGACCGGTTAGTTTCGAAGAATAAATATGGTTTAATCGCAAGGAATGCGAAAACCGGGAAGGAATGTGATTTAGACCCTACAAGCTTGGATACTTGTATAATATGGGTAAACTAAACACATTCTGAATTTTGAGACTTAGATGATATGGTTTGACCCGTTTCGGCTAATATGCGTGAACTAGTCACTTAAACCGATCCGAACGCGAAAGTGCGTAACGAGTAACCACATAAGTCATATGCAAGTTTCCTGAGGTCATATGCACCAAATATATTGTAATATCAGTAAGGTATGTCCAAATACGCCCCAAATGTTTTTTAAACGCCATTTACGCCTCATAAGGGCATTTTGGTAATTTTACATAAGCCAAAAGGGTAAAAACGGAAAATCTGAGTTCCCAACTTTAGTCTACTGTTATAATATATATTTTTATAAAATATATCAGTAGGTATTAGACCTTTTATATATAAACTCGTTTTGACATATACTATGTCGTAAAAACGCCTAAAAAGGCGATTTGGAGCCATTTCCGGGTTTTAAAAGGAAAGCTGATATTTTTATATTTCCAGAAGGCTCAAAATATCATATTTAATATAACAAATCAGTAGAAAAAGGTTTGGGGTCAAAAGGTTATGTAAAACTCATTTTAGGACTAAAAAGGGTAAAACCGGCATAAGCCGAAATAAGCTTAGACCCTATAGTTATGCTCAGCCTAAAAATGAATAAAAATCTTTAAAATTCCCAAAATATTATTATATAACAGTGAGTATAAAGTTTTGGTATAAAATTCGGGTTGAGATAGGTTATGCGTTAAATACGCTAATTATTTATTAAGAAAGCTTCTAATTACGCTAACGAGCATAACTCTTAATCTAGACCTCAAACTGATGTCAAATTTTGGGGACAACTTTATATTTCAGTAACTAAGGTGTCTACCCCTTTTTATTTTCAAAAATTATAATTTTTGGACATTCGGGTATAATGGTCAACATATGGGCATTTAACGGAAACATGCATATGAATGAGATATCTAATGAACCACATTGTATAATCACAGGAGGATATACTATCATGTTAATAGGTTCAAAAGAAGCTCTAAGGTATTTTTAATCTTAACTAAAACGGGTCAGAACTGAAAGTCAAGCGAAAGTCAAACTATGCGACTTTCGGTTCCAAACCAGGTCTAAACAGAAAATTGTCGAGTTGAACATGTTGGAACATGTTCTTATACTTATTACCAAGTTATATTAATGTTCAAACAGGTTACATTCAACCTACATTGCTAATTATGCGTTAATTTGAAATTAAGCATTCTGTTGACTTTTTATAGATAGCTTTGACTCGACAATTAACATGCTTAGAGTGGGAATCTGGAAACACCCTTTTAAGGGTTTGTTACCCACTTAATTACCTTCCTAAAGGTATCTTTAATCCGTGATTAGACAAAGCACATTATGCTTAATCACGAAGTCAAACCTTAATTACGACGGTTTGACTTTTACTTAATTAGCTAAGCTAGAAAGGATTAAAGAAGGTTAAGGACACTTACAAGAGTCCTAAGATGGATTAGAGAGCCTAAGAAAATGTGTTGGTGACCAGAGGAGTTCCAGAGAGCTTTTAGCCAAAGTTCCAAATGAGCAAGTTCATATGGTCACACTTCAAACTCTTTATATAGTGAACTAGAAGCTCCAAGATCTTGACAAGCAAGTCTAGGGTAGTTACAAGATCACCCCAGATGTCCCTAAGGGTCTAAATACTGCCTAGGAAGCCCATAGAATCGGAAATTTACGTTTTAAGTCGGTTAAAGGGCTGGACAGGCAGCTGTCCAAAACATACTGCCAGCGACGGTCTTACGGACCGTAAGCTTGAGGCCTTACGGTCCGTAAGGACCTCTTGCGGACCGTATGCTACATGATTTGCGGTTCGTAACAGACTTTACTGAAACATGGTTCAGGTGCCCACCTTACGGACCGTAAGCCTAGGGCTTTGCGGTCCGTAACCGATCCATGCGGAACATTCCCAGGTACTCTGCTTACGGACCGTAAGCCAAGGGCCTTGTGGTCCGTAAGCGATGGCCAGAAGACAAAAGTTTGCAAACTTTTAAGTCTTGACCATGCAACCACAAAAACCCGAAACATGCTGCCTCTTTTCAGATGTGGGGCCTTCAAGACCAGTCATTGCATGCCTTACTTCTTCTTACATGTTCCCCATTCATATCAACCTATTAAGGGACTTGTATTTTGACGGAGATTCAAAGAAATGAGTCTTGGAATTTTATAGAAATTGGCCAAGCTTATAACAATTCTTATTCATAAGAATTTTATTAAATTTAGGAGTAGTAACAACCTATAATTCCATGGCCCTTAATAAAGATAAAACTTTATTTATTCAAGAGCAACCGGTTATCGTATGAGATGATCATCAATTGATTTAAGGATCTTGGGATTTATAAAAATGTCGGGTCGCTCAGAGGTGATTTAATAACATGTCGCCCTTGGGTCGTTCAGAGGTATTTTAAATACATGACGCCTCTTTTTATTAGAAATCCTACCATATATCTCTTTATTAAAAATCCGGTTTTCTCTGACACGTCTGTCACACATGACACGTGTCTTTATTCTAATGGACAGGAATTTTCGAGGTGTTACATCCTCACCCCCTTAAAAGAAATCTCGACCTCGAGATTTACTGAAACAATTGAGGATATTTCTTCTTAATCGTGGATTCTAATTCCCACGTATAATAAAGCTCGAGTCGAGCCGAGCTCGAGCTCGAGCGGAGCTCGAGCTCGAGATTTCATATGATAAACGAGCTTGGGCTCGGCTCGTTTGCACCCCTAATTCCAACACCAGCTAAAATTGTATACTATTAATAGAATAACTTAATGAATAGTAACTATATTTGTTTTAAAGGTTTTTTTTGTATATATGTTATTTAGTGGTTTTTTATATGTGTTATGTGGTTCTTTTATATATCTTCTGTAACTTGCGTTTGTTTTTTATCGATGTAATTCACGTGTCAGTATTTTTTGATCATATCAAGATTTTTTTTCTCTGTGGGTTACTGTAATTTAAATTAATATTAATTACCATTTATATAAATATAAAAAAATAACTAAAATATATGTATAATACTAATTATAATTAAAATAAATTAATTAATAAATACTAAACAAGTCGAGCCCGAGCCGAGCTCGAGCTTGAATAATTACCTTTGAGCCGAGCTCGAACTTTAGAAATAAAGCTCGAGTCGAGCCGAGCTCGAGCTCGAGATTTCATATGATAAACGAGATCGGGCTCGGCTCGTTTGCACCCCTAATTCCAACACCAGCTAAAAATGAATTAAAATAAAAAAAATATATTAAAAGTTAAAAAATTAAGAAAATTTCAAATAGGACCGGACGGCTTAGGCTTAACTTGCGTAAAATAAAAAAAATAAAAAAACCGCTGACGGTGAAGTACAAGGAGTCCACGTAATATCCAGACAGATTGAGACACATGTAAAAAGTAGGCTAAATGTCAAGTAGTCGGATTTAGTCTTCAATTTTTAGCCTCAAGCTATTTAGCTCTCTTTTGTTTTCACATGTCGGCTATTTAGCCTGAATTTTTTATCCGCCCGCTATTTGACCTTTGTTTACACGTTTATTGGTTTTTTTTAGACTTTATTGTATTTCACTATGAGCTTTTGTGTAATCTATCTAAGCCGAGGGACCTTATTTCGCGTCTTTTGATTGGCTCACTTTGTCTTTGTCTATTTTGGTAAAGGATAAAAAAGATTGGCTCATTTTGTCTTTGTCTATTTTGTTAAAGGCTAAAAAGACATGTCTATTTTGTTAACTTTGAAGGTCTCGTTGTCTATTCTAGTTTTTTCGTGTGATTAATGGTCCAGCCCATAAATGGTCGGTCCATATAGAAAAACGGTTTAAAAGTATAAATCAAATTGTGTATATAGACGGTTTCCGATACGACTGGTATGGCCCTAAGAACAGTGATCAAAACTATAATATCGGTGGAACCAAAAACTAACATTTGGAAATATGGAGGTATGACATGTATGTTTTCGATATAGACGGTTTTGGATACGACTGGTATGTTTAAAGAACTAAGTTTATCGCAAATAAGCTTTTAACGTTAGATGTAAAACTGCAAAAACATTTTTATATATAGGGGAGGTCATGAATCAGAACGCATTCGATGATTTTCCATTGATTTAATATGTTTTCCTCATTAGTCAAAACTGACTATATATTTTAGTTTGTCAATCAGTTTATGGTGCAGTTTAGGTTTCAACATTGGTTGCCTTAAAGGTGAAGAGTATGAAAACCAAAATGAATAAAAGTGAAGAGTATGAAAACCAAAATGAAGTATTGTATAAACAATAAATTAATTGCGTGTCATAGTTCTAAATTATTATGAGCACTCTCGGGCACCTACTGGACCAAACGGAGTACTCCCAGGATAACCTAAATCCACCATCAATTCCGGGAAAAACTCAGTAACCTATCCGCTCGTAGGCACGACGATGAAATTACCGTTAAACTCTTTTGACTCAAGGATCAAACCCAAGTTTCCCTAGGTCCCATATCATTGTTCACCAGTGTCTCACTCTGCACCACGGAGTTGAACCTACATCTTCCAAGAGAAATGCAAGTCCTCCATCAGTCCATCACTTGATCTAGAGGTTAGGTAATTTTCTTAGACCACCCGTAGTGGGGCGGTATTTTTAAAAAAATTGAAAAAAAAAACGCCGTAAAACGCCCCCCCCCCCAATTACACTAGGCGTGTTTAGGCGTTTTTTTGAAAAAAAATGTTGTTGGCGTTTTAAATAAAACGCTGAATTTGCATAGGGGCGAGAGACATGACCGTTGCCAACGGTCAATTGTTTATTTATTTTTTTTAATTCCAATATTTACCCACTATATAAATATCACCCACTTTCTCCTACTTTTTTTATAAAAAAAAACTCACACTTTCAAGGCGATGCGTTTTTTTTTTTTTTCCAAACCTATCGACCACCTCCAAGGCGATGCGTTGATCCTTGCGTAAATGCGTCGCCAAAAAATTCGAGAAAAATATGGACTCTAGATCATCTTTTTTTTTTAACTTTATTTTTTTTCGGTTTTTTTATTTTCCGTGTTTTTTTTCGGTTTTTTTTAATTTCAAGTAGTGTAATTTTTATTTTAAATTAATGAAATTTTTTATGTTTTAAATTAAAAAAAAATTTGTGAAATGATTGCATGGGCATTATTGGAATAATGCCCCACTACGCCACTTTTGGAATAATGCCACATGCTGACTGGACTGCCACGTGTCGAATAATGCCCCCTGGTGCGGGCATTATTTTGTTTAACCACTACACATGGTCTTAAAGTGGTTAAATTAATCCAAAACACAACTTAGGTTTTGATGAACTTTCCAAGAAGTCAATAAGTCATAAGGAGGTAAAATAAGCTTATCCAAACATGGTCTTAACTTTGCCGACCCAATTTGACCCGTAGATTAGTTTCTGCATCTTTTAAGTGACCCGCTCTAACCCTTTTGACTATAAAACATTACCTAAAACCACCCATAACAATCTATAAAAGACCCATATTGACCCATATTAATGCATTTGTTAGCAATAACATGTTCTTCTTTCGATAAAGCAAAAATTCAGATCTGAAAGCAACAATTCATGTATCGAAATCAAATAGAAGCAAACATATAAGAGGTTAATAGAAAACTTACATTAGAGATCACTTTTGAGTATGAATAAGGGTTTACCTCGAAGTGAAAATGGCAGCAGCGGGCAGAGGAAGACAAAGAGTGAAAATGTTACGTGCCACTTTCTTTGTTTCCACATGATTTGCATGATTTCGTTTTTTTATCTCCATATTTGGTTATTAGTTAAGTTAGTGGAGTAGTGGGTTAGATGGTTAACATTGTGTGATAACCAATCCATAAGGGTGGGTGGGTGAGCTTGCTGTATTATATTACGGGTAGCCCATTAACTTTTAGTTTATGGAACTTGCTACGAATGAATCGGGTTGTCCAAGTTGCTAGACACTCTATCGAAAAGTGTTTGGAAATACACTTGTTTGATTACGGTTTAGTTGAAGGTGAGCCGATCAACTCGGTTTGGTTTTTAAACGAGCCAAGCACTAGCAAAGATACGCTTGCTCGTGCACGGCCTCACGCTGAAATGGACGATGACATGACATTTTAGTAGTCTTAAAAACGCGCTATTGGTGATGCACTAATAAAATATATTCAGTGTAATCTGACCAAATTGTTAAGAGTTCAAGTTATTGTTTTCATTTCGGTAAAGTGATCTCAATTGAATTTAGCTGACTTGTATAGTTTCCAGCATGAGTTGAGTCTACTTAAAATCGGGTTGTGATTAGTGAACAATCATAATTATGAACTATATATGTAAGATAGGGTATAGATTGAATACATATGGGTCTGAACATACTAAAATTGAGAAATGAAAGAAGAATATTTTTTTCTATTTACTTAAGCATGATGTTTAGTTGAAAATGTAAAAAAAAAAAATCTCGATTTACTCTAGTAGAG
This sequence comes from Helianthus annuus, assembly GCF_002127325.2. Taxonomy (NCBI): domain Eukaryota; kingdom Viridiplantae; phylum Streptophyta; class Magnoliopsida; order Asterales; family Asteraceae; genus Helianthus; species Helianthus annuus. The sequence goes on from NC_035433.2 coordinate 67,755,869, forward strand.
TAATTATATGCAATTAGAGTGATTACATAATCGCTCTACTACTGTAAATACACGATTTTTTTTTAGATTCTAGGACTGAAATGCGTGCTTGATAATATAAGAAAAAAAATTCAAATAAGTAAAAAAAAAATATTTCTTCATTCTCACGTTTGATATGTTAAATTCATTTGTACAATAACATTACCCTACATATAAACCACTAAGATTTATCATGAATTTAACATGGAATGTGCGTATTTAATTTAGCTCAAGTATGTTTAGGTTGAACACAAGATATTTAGGAGAGCATGAGGTTCATTCTAAAGAGTTATCAGGCTTTATATACAAACGTAATTTGGTAAGGGATGTCCTCTGTGATGTGCTAAAGAAAAAAGAGACTCTTGTGAACTTTCTGACAGGCCCATTTGAATGAAGGTCCACACATCGGCTAGCAGATGTGCTCGTTTTCGGGTGGGCAGGGGGCACGCTTGTGTGGACCTTACAGAGTGTCCCTTGTTAGGCTCAAGGACAACTAGTATGTGGCTGACCAGGTTGTGTTGAAGGCATAATCAATGAAAATTGTTAAGAATGAGAAAGTTTGTGCTGAGAATCAACACGTTTTTATCCCCTTTGCTTCTGATACATTTTGGTCTCTTGACCCCGAAGTTGTCGGTTTCCTAAACAGTGTGTAGTGGGTCGTGCAAAACAATCTCTCGACGCCGAAGAACCATAGTTTTGTTTTCAGTATGATTAGTTTTGCTATTTAAAAGAGGGGTGCGACGCAACTTGTTACTCGTTTATCTTCCATCATATTGTAAATTCCTGTTGATTCCGAAATTCAAATACTTACATATTTACTTTTAAAAAATAGCTAAGACCGTCCGTAATGGGGCGTGTTTTGTAAAAAAAATTCGAAGAAAACGCCGGAAAACGCCCGATCGCCACTACACACCGGCGTGATTGGGCGTTATTTTGGACTATTTTGTATTTGGCGTTTTTTGAATCACGCTTCAAGGGGGGTTTGACTGGCCAATGAGAAACTAGCAACGACTAGTTTGAATTTTTTATTTTTTTAAACCTTTTACCTATATATATATAAACTCCTTCAAATTTAAACATCAAAACTCTCTCAAAAACACTACCATTTTATAAAAAATTATGGATTCTCCTAGTTCTTCATCCATGGTAAATTTTTACTACAAAGAGTTTTTTGCGGATGGCGATGAATCCACCGATGAGGAGGTCGAGCAAGAGGCGGTTACGAGTGCTTGTCAACTACCGGTGAGATATGTGAAGCATTGTCGCCGCCCCGAACCAGAAGTTAAAAAAGAGGTTATATTGAACGAGACCGACGCGCGACACACGATTGTTTGATGAAAGATTATTTTGATGAGGCGCCGACATTTTCGAACCCATAAATTTTTAGGTGTCGTTTTCGAATGAGTAAGCGGTTGTTTCTACGCATAGTCGACGACTTGGAAGCCAACTACGATTATTTTAAACAAAAAGCGGATGCGAAAGGGACACTTGGATTTACCGGTATCCAAAAGTGTACGTCGGCGCTACGAGTCCTTGCTTATGGAAACACAACCGACATCAACGACGAGTATTTAAAAATGGCCGAGAAAACAACACGAGACATCTTGGAGCATTTTTGTCGCGGTACAATTCCTATACTTTACTATAATGTTTACATTTTTTTGAAGCTTATGTTTGTGTATGTTTTTTTATAAAGATATTATTGATTTGTATGGTGCGCGTTATCTTAGAACGCCAACATGGGACGACCTTCAAAAGATCTACTACCCTCATGGATATTATTGTGCGACCGAATTTATCCTACGTATTCGATTGTCGTGAATAGGGATGAGCTCGGTACTGTCCGGTACCGAACCGGTACCGGTACCGGAAATCCCTAAAAGTGGGTACCGGTACCGAATATACCCGGTTCGGTACCGGTTCGGTACCGGTACAGTAACGGTATTTGAGGGTAAAAATCAGTAAATACCGGTACCGAACAGGTACCGTACTGGACCGGTACCGAACCGGTACCGAAAATGTCAAAAGTGGGTACCGAAAAAGCACCCGGTTCGTTAAATTCGGTACCGGTACCGGGTCTGATTTGCTCATCCCTAGTCGTGAAGACGTTTAGTGATCCTATTGATGAAAAAAGAGCATACTTTAAAAAGGTTCAAGAGTCTTCAAGAAAAGACATTGAGAGATGCTTTGGGGTTCTTAAACAACGATGGCAATATTTGAGAAATCCTTGTCGTGCATGGACCAAGCAAAAAAGAGAGATGCTATGTACGCTTGTATAATCATGCACAACATGATTTTGGAAGAAGAAGGAAAGGCGATATGCCAGAATTATGTGCCAGAAGTCGTTCAAGAGGGACATCCACAGGCGTCAATGGAAGAAAGAGTGAATAATGCGCGGGAGCTGCGTTACGAACCGTACCATTCCGCATTAACGGTTAATTTGGTACAACACGCATGGTCGGTTCGGTATGTACCACCTGAGGGTGAAGAAGAAACGGAGGACGAGGAAGACGAAGTTGGCGAGGATGAAGAAAGCGAAGACGAAAACTAATGTATTTTTTTTTAATTTAGTCGGATTTTATTTTTTTTATTTCTAGTATTGTATTTTTTTTATTTAATGAAGTATTTAAAGTTTTTAATTAAAAAAAACTAGAATTACCACCCGCCGCAATGCGGCGGGGATGCGTTATTTATATATCTGATGAAAGGCAAATGTTTCTTACATGACCGCGAGCCTGTGTATAAAATATAGAAAATAATAACTGAGCCGATCTATGACCCACGCATTGCAACAGACCTATCAAACGGAGAAAAATAGACGCGTTGTGACGAGCTTGTCAAACAGGATAAAGTAGATGAAAAAATGTTGAACTCCACACGCACGTTATGGCATGTTAACCCGGAAAATCTAGAACGAAACGTTAAACACAAAACTTGCGATAGATGAAAAGTATATGGGGTCAAAGTTGCAAAAGTTGAAAAGCTTTAAGTTAAAAGTAAAAAAAAATCAAAGTGGTTAAATTGTAAAAGATGAAAATTTTTGAATTAAAAGTGAGGGTCCAAATTAATTAAAGGGGTTAGATTGTATAAGATGGAAAGTTTTGAAGTAGAAATGAAAAATTAAATTAATCAAGGGTGTTAAATTACCAAAGATTAAAACCTTAAACTAAAATTGTCAAAGAGTGATACTTTAGGGTTGGAAAGGGAAAATTCCAAATTTTTTTTTAAACACTCCCAAAGCTAAAAGTACAAGACATCTATGCATAAAGAAGTTACTAATTTATAGGTTTATAATAATTGTTTAATGATTGGAAGGGGCGTTATTGGGCATTATTCCCACTACACCACTTTTGCAATAACGCCCAATAATGCCCCCATGCTGACTGGACTGCCACATGGCGCAAAACGTCCAAGGGTAGGAGCATTATTCACTAAACCACTACACATGGTCTAATATGCTAGTCTAGAATCAACCTGTGGGTTTTCGTGTTTACCCATTTAATAGTTCTTTTAAGTCAAGTGTTAATGTTAAACTTCAAAACCAAAAGCTTAAAAGGTCTCATCCTGTAGTTTAAGCATGACATTTTTAAGCATTTTCTTAGTGTGAAACTTAAAATTTTAGACTAGTAATATGAAGAAAAAAAAAGTCAAGGTTAAAAGGGTGTGAACCTGTCAAACCACGAAAAATGAGTAGTGATCACATTTATATGTCTAATACATTTTTAGGTTCATGCTGCAAGTGAATTCAAGCAAAGTTTTTAGGTTTGTGTTACATTCGACACGTCTACCCATCAATCCATAAATAAAACCGATCTGAGGGGCTGTTTGACGACTTCTGAATGGTTAAGTGCTGAATCAGTAAGAGGTCTGAACCATTAAGTGTTGAACCAGTAAGAGGTCTGAACCATTAAGAGCCATTATAATGCTTAACCGTTCAAAGGCAAACATCTGACCAATTCAGATTAGAGGTCTTAACCATTCAGAGGCAAATGTCTGAATCATTCAGACATCTGCTCGCGAAACAAACAGTCTGAACCATTAAGTGTTGAACCAGTAAGAGGTCTGAACCATTAAGAATCTCATTAAGAGCGAAACAAACAACCCCTGACACTCGATTATTATCCATAATGTTTGCTGATATTCTATTTTAATGTAAGTTCGATAGTCTGCTATATTGCATGGTATTGTAAGAAATATTAAGAGTAAATTACAAGATTTGTCCTTTATGTTTGTCCCAAATTTCAGGCGTTGTCCTTTACCTTTAAAATTGATGAGTTTTGTCCTTAATGTTTCAAAATCCTGCATGTTATGTCCTTTAGGGTAAACCCAGTTAATTTTTTTTGTTAAAACTGGTCATGTGCAAGGCATATGAGGTCAATTTTGTCATTTCTATTTAAGTAACCCTATATCCCTTTTTCTCTCTCAATCTCACCTGAGAAACCAACACCGCCCACCCCTTTCCCTTATCAACTACCAAACCACCATCACCGACCCATTTACCACCAGCAACCACCACAGCACCACCCACCCTACACATCCCAACCGTAAACAACCACCTGCCATCATCTCCACCGTACAACGACGAGCAACCGCCAGCTACATCCACTCACAGTACGGATCAAATTACTGATGAATCTTTAAAAGGGATTTGAGAAAGTTTGTTTTTCTAATTTTATTGATGGTTGCGTGTAACACCTCAAAACTCGAATTATTAAATTCGTAGGAATGTCACCATGTGTAATTAAATAAAATACAATAACTAAGTTATTAAACTTAGTTAAATGCCTAATAAACAAGTTAAGGAATGAAACTTGTGGCAACTATAATGGAATGGTAAACTTGAGGGACTTAGATTGCCAAAAAGGAAATATATTTTATTAAAACAAAAACAAAAAAAAAATCACACACACAGGGTGTGTGTCTGCGTACGATCGCAGGAGAAGGGGGAAAAGGGGGTGTAAACCCTAACCACAAAAAAATCATCAATTGAAAAGGAAATCGCGGGTTGATTGTGTGCATGAACCAAGAATGATGATCCCTTAAGCGTTTCTCACATCAAGTAAGTCGAAATTTTCAATTTTGTGATGTTTGATTTTGTGGGTCTAGTATAATTCGGGTATGTAATGCAAAAATTGGTATGAATAATGGTTGCTATGGTTGCTAAAACATCAAGAGATGTTAAATTTTGAATATGAGCATGGATTAGGCAAAACCCACTTGTATGTTAAAAGATGGTTAAAAAGTTGTGAAATTCTACTTGCAATTTAGATAAATGTTGATGATATTATGATTAATAGGTGATTTAGAACAATATGCATATGGCTAGGGTGGCAAATTGTGAAGTTGGGATTTCTTATGTGAATCAATGGGTGAACTAGTATCATCATGTAGAATATGAATCTTGCTTGAATTTGATGAAAATGAAGAATTATAGTGAAACCCATTTGTGCTAGTTGTATGGTGGAATCTAATAATTTTATGTTAGTGAAATTTATGTGAAATTGAAGTATGAATGTATGTTGGTTGGAATTCATGTTGAAATTGGTCATGGTTGAAGATGATTATGTGAATTGGTTGAATTCATGTATTAAGAGCTTGTACAATGTGTTTATAATGTTGTATGCACACCAAGCGTTTGATGAAATGCTTGAATCATTAGCTAATGCACACATACATTCACGCATGTGTAGTTTCAATGTGGTTCATGTTCTATGTAAGAATTTGTGAGAATTATTGTATCATATGGTCTTTAACATGTTTATGATGCTTAGCATAAATTGTGAACATGAATTGATGATTTAAAGTCGAGATTTAGTTCATAATTCCAAAGATTTACAAAGCTGATTGGAAGTAATTATTGTTGCGCACCTGTTTTGAAAAATTCGTATAAAATCAACCGTAGCTCGGTTTAAGGCATATGATATATCGTTGAAAAGGTTGTTTCGCATATTACATTTCATATTTGGTCATAAGAGGCTGGTTATGAGATTTAGTGGGTCAAAACAGCATGAAAAGTTAGTAAATTCGTTTTGACAGCAAGCTGTTTGGAAGCATTTCAGCTTCTGTGCTGATTTTGTAAAAATCATATAAAATCATAGGAATGTCCGATTGTTACGATCTTTATATGCTTAGAAAGATCTCTGAGTGTAGATCATTTCATATTTGAACATGAAGAACTGAATCAGAAGATAAATGGGTTAAAATGTGTCGTGAACAGCTGCTGCGCAGAAAGTTGCTGCACAAATTTTAGTATAAATATTCAATAAAAATAGTTGTATTGTTATGCACACTTGTATGAATCATGAACTACTGATTTTAATAAATTATTAGTAAGTTATTTGATTGTTTTAAGTGTCTAAAACACTTACCAACTAGTTTATGCATATAATTGCACCAACGGGTCGAAACGGGTTGTTGATAGAAAATAGTAGAATGGATGTGTAAAAACCAAGGTGTTAAGAAATGGTATGAAATGTTTAACATATGAAGCAAGTTGCCTAACTTAGAAAAGGTTATCATTCTAAGTATGGAATTTTGAAAGAATAACGAACATGATGTAAATACATAATTATGCATGCTAGAAGCTCATGTATGACTGTTGTGATGATGGAATGATAAATTGTTAGATTGATTAGCATTGTAGTATTATGATACATGTTGAACTCGTTAAGCGATTGACACGTGAATAGAAGTGTGATTAGTGATGCGTATGATTATGTATACTAACTATTGAATGGATGTAATGGAATGAGATAATAGGAACGTGTCAAGGAGAGGTCAAGCATAGGAGGATAACAGGTCAAGATAAGGCAAGGTGACAAATACACTTATTGGAGTACTCGAGGTAAGTGAATTTCGATTCACTTTTTAGTAGGTTTAATAGATTTTAATACTTATGTTTACGAAACATCATGAAAGAACATGTCATAATCAGAAGTACAAAGCCAATAATGCCTCATTATTGAAGAAAGTTGTATTTAAGCCGAAAGTAAATTGGTGGGTTTAAACGGGTCGAATTTTATGTGCATATGTTGCGTAATGTAATGAAATTCGTTATGGTTAAGACCTTGGGTAAGAATTTTAGTCATTATGTAAGGGGAACATTTCCCGGACCATTAGGAACAAGTTTTATATGATTCGGTTGTCGGTTAGTGAATGAACGGATTGTTTCGTGTTAGTGTAGGAAATTTTATAAGTATATGTGTATAGGAATCCAAAGGCCACGTGGGTTGAATCATAGATTGTCTATACTATGTAAAGTTGTGAATGTGACATTCCGGCATAAACCTACATGTAAAAGAAGCTTGTGTATATATTCGTGATTAATTGATTGTGCGTAGGAAGGAACATTGGCATGTATGAAGGTACGCATATATATATAAGTGTATATATATATATGTATGTATGTATGATAATAAGTACGTAGGTGTGAATGTATGTGTGAATGAATGTTCAATGCTTAAGACATATGCATGAACGTATCAAAGTGTTCGAGTATTTATGGATACTAATGATGTGCGTTGAGTTGGAATGTAATGTAGGTATGGGATCGTTGGCTTCATGAAGAAATGGAGCTGGATTTGGATAAGAGTATTTAAGAAAGCGCTTGGACAATTCCACGACTACTTTATAGAATGCTCTACGAAATTTTATTATATAGTTTAATGTTGAATGGTATGTTAATGACTAATGGTTTGGTTGTACGTGGTGTCCACAGGTATCGCTTGAGTTTTCTCTACATTTATTGAAGTGAAGCGGACTTAGTTCGAGTTGAGAGCAAGGATTGTACGGGGTAGAATGGTCACATAGTGTAACTCATATAGGTTTTGAAGTATTAATGTTATAAAACGTTATAAATCCGTTTTAATGAATATATGGCATTTCGCATTTGAACCTTCATGTGTTTGATATGTCTATTAAAGAACGAAATTTTTGGGCTCTTGTTTTCCGCTGCGTCGTATTTTAAGTTATTACGCGTTAGTCTTACAGGGAATTGTTCTTATTACGAACGGGTCATGCCCGAATTTTGTTAAATAATAGTATGATAATATTACATTTTGGAATGTGTAATTTGGGCGTAACAAGTTGGTATCAGAGCCCTGGTTTGAGGGAAATCAAGTATGAGGAGGCAAATACTTGAACTCAAACCTGTGTGCTCTTGTGACGAGGAACCCGTACAATCCAAGACTCGATCAAGATCTAAAGGTAGAAGCAAATGTAAGTATGAATTTAAGTATGTTTATGAAGAAACTAACATTATGTTGTGTGTAAGATAAGCATAGTTGTTTGGATGAGGATGATCCACGACTGTGGTCTCGGACTGACACCAAGGCATGTAATAAGACCATTGCCCAGGTACGTAAATTTTGCATAAGGGTGCATGTAATGCTAAAAGTTATCGAGTGAAGGAAAATTTTAATGAAATATAATAATATAATGGAAACGAAGTTATGAAAATGTTACACGTGCCGAAACCTAATTCTTCGGACATAAGGTGACGATTACACGGAGACACGAAACTAGTATGTGGATTGTGTACCTGGCCAATACACAAGAAACATAAGACGTTCGTGAGACCGTAATGATTGTTACAGGTATGTCCGATAGGATTTGGTAGCGGCTGGGTGTGTGGGTGAAATGGGTAGTAAGACTCTCGGGAGGTTGAGAGTACTATGTAAGGGTGAAAGGTATAAGTGATAAGAATGAAATATTGAGTCCATAAGAAAGTATGGATTGACAATGTATGAATGCAATGTTTGAATTCGCGAGACGGATTCAAGGATGAAAGATATGAATGCAATGCTTGAGTCCGCGAGACGGATTCAAGGATGAAAGATATGAATGCAATGCTTGAGTCCGCGAGACGGATTCAAGGATGAAAGATGTGAATGCAATGCTTGAATCCGCGAAACGGATTCAAAGAATGAAAGATACGAATGATGCAAATCCCTTGCGGATTTGGTTATGCTAAAGAAGGTTATGATAAGCTATGCAAATCGACCGGTTCAAGTTGAACAAGTCGAGTAAGGATAGGGTACCATCCGTTTAGAACGGGTGGTCGTGAATGCAATAATAAATGTATGAAGCTCAACCCGTTATACGGATAGAACGGAATATTTATGTTGAACACAATTAACTCGATTTTTACTGAGGCGTAAGTGGTATGCTTGAATCTCATTATGAGAATATATGCCATTACCCATTTAATTAGATACTTGAATGCGTAAAAGAAATGAAAGTATATAAGCGAATGGAACTAAAATGTTGGTGTTGTAAGCGAAATAAGTATTATGACTAACCTTTAAAACGGGAAGGGTAAAAATTTGCAAGAAAACACTGGAACAGTGAAGCTATGAGGTCGTAAGCATGTTTGAATTGAAAAAGAGTGCAAACGTGTACTTCGATACGCATGTATATAATAAGAAATAAGTGGCAGTTGACCTTGAAAAGTCAAACTACAGAAGCTGAGGAATAATTTGGTTTCAAACCAAGGGAGTGCTAGAGAAGAAAGGAAATGTGTCGTGTAGTACACCAAATGAGTTAAAGAATTACGAAATAATGATTATGTGTTTACCCGTCAAGAACGGGTCAAACAATAAGAATGATATATATATTAAGAAATGGTCATGTATTGACCCGTTATGAATAGGTTTAACACACTAGTGCTTTAAAAAGAATCTTGGAAGTAGTAATATGTAAACAAGGAGAAGTAATAAACATCATGTTTAAATGAACTTGAATGAAATGTGATAATCCCCAATCTTATAATGAGTATGGCAGATATCATAATGTGATAAACCTATCAAGGTCAGTGGAAGAATGTTCATAAGCGAAAGCTTGTCACACGGATGAATGAGGTCAATACGAAACATGGTATGGATGGTGACGAAGAGGACCGACTCGTTGCTGCATGTTCAAGTACTGCACCAAGGTAGTAAGGTTAGCAAATTATTTAATATATGAATGTACGATGCTCGAATCCCTCAAACCTACGCTCTCGTGAAAGTGTGTTCGTTTCTAAGCGCCACACAAGTAAGTGATTTAAGGATTTCGAGCTATGCTTTTAGATGAAAACGGAAATGGGTTATGGATAAATTACTATTATAACCTGGGTTGGGACGTTATGGATTGTTATGGAAGGTTTCGGGACTGCCCGAGACCATTTCAGGTTGGAAAAAGGACCCGGGAACAAAAAAAAAAAAAATTTGGTCAAACAGCGTCTGCACACCAGAGAGCCCGTCGGCGACGGCCTTTATGCCGTCGGCGACGGCACCCCTCCACCCGACGCGCTAACTGTCTGTCTACGGGCAATGTTCAGCGACGGGACCTTCCCGAGCCCGTCGGCGACGCACCATGTGCCGTCGGCGACGGGTCCCCCTTATCTGCTTATGCTGAAATTGTTTGTTTATTAGGCTAAGGTCCTTAATTCAGTTCTAGCATTCATTAAACATTAGGAACACCCCAAGTTGATTATGAAGCTAAGAAATTCAAGACAACTATCATGTTTTAATGATGTATGTGCGGGAAGTTATGTATGCGAATGAATGAAATAAGTAACACGTCTAGAAGGTTTGTAAAGAAAGATTGGATGAGTTTATGAAAATTTTACACTATCATTGAAAAAGTACCTCCATATGAATAGGTATGATATGTTTAATATGTACGAATGAACGAGATTGTATGCGGAAATGAATAAATTAATGATGACTAGGGATTGGTTTTCGCAAGGAAGTTTGAAATCTTGATAAGTATGAATAATATATCAGGATGGTGGTTTCAAATTATGGACTATGGGATCTGTGATTAGGCAAATTCTCACAACATGCTTATGTAAGTCGTCCAATGTAACTTGAATGAGTGAGGGAACGAAGAATAAAACTAGACGGGTTGTAGAAGAAAAGAAAGAGGTTTCGGGGACGAAACCTTCTTTAAGAGGGGTAGATTTGTAACACCTCAAAACTCGAATTATTAAATTCGTAGGAATGTCACCATGTGTAATTAAATAAAATACAATAACTAAGTTATTAAACTTAGTTAAATGCCTAATAAACAAGTTAAGGAATGAAACTTGTGGCAACTATAATGGAATGGTAAACTTGAGGGACTTAGATTGCCAAAAAGGAAATATATTTTATTAAAACAAAAACAAAAAAAAAAATCACACACACAGGGTGTGTGTCTGCGTACGATCGCAGGAGAAGGGGGAAAAGGGGGTGTAAACCCTAACCACAAAAAAATCATCAATTGAAAAGGAAATCGCGGGTTGATTGTGTGCATGAACCAAGAATGATGATCCCTTAAGCGTTTCTCACATCAAGTAAGTCGAAATTTTCAATTTTGTGATGTTTGATTTTGTGGGTCTAGTATAATTCGGGTATGTAATGCAAAAATTGGTATGAATAATGGTTGCTATGGTTGCTAAAACATCAAGAGATGTTAAATTTTGAATATGAGCATGGATTAGGCAAAACCCACTTGTATGTTAAAAGATGGTTAAAAAGTTGTGAAATTCTACTTGCAATTTAGATAAATGTTGATGATATTATGATTAATAGGTGATTTAGAACAATATGCATATGGCTAGGGTGGCAAATTGTGAAGTTGGGATTTCTTATGTGAATCAATGGGTGAACTAGTATCATCATGTAGAATATGAATCTTGCTTGAATTTGATGAAAATGAAGAATTATAGTGAAACCCATTTGTGCTAGTTGTATGGTGGAATCTAATAATTTTATGTTAGTGAAATTTATGTGAAATTGAAGTATGAATGTATGTTGGTTGGAATTCATGTTGAAATTGGTCATGGTTGAAGATGATTATGTGAATTGGTTGAATTCATGTATTAAGAGCTTGTACAATGTGTTTATAATGTTGTATGCACACCAAGCGTTTGATGAAATGCTTGAATCATTAGCTAATGCACACATACATTCACGCATGTGTAGTTTCAATGTGGTTCATGTTCTATGTAAGAATTTGTGAGAATTATTGTATCATATGGTCTTTAACATGTTTATGATGCTTAGCATAAATTGTGAACATGAATTGATGATTTAAAGTCGAGATTTAGTTCATAATTCCAAAGATTTACAAAGCTGATTGGAAGTAATTATTGTTGCGCACCTGTTTTGAAAAATTCGTATAAAATCAACCGTAGCTCGGTTTAAGGCATATGATATATCGTTGAAAAGGTTGTTTCGCATATTACATTTCATATTTGGTCATAAGAGGCTGGTTATGAGATTTAGTGGGTCAAAACAGCATGAAAAGTTAGTAAATTCGTTTTGACAGCAAGCTGTTTGGAAGCATTTCAGCTTCTGTGCTGATTTTGTAAAAATCATATAAAATCATAGGAATGTCCGATTGTTACGATCTTTATATGCTTAGAAAGATCTCTGAGTGTAGATCATTTCATATTTGAACATGAAGAACTGAATCAGAAGATAAATGGGTTAAAATGTGTCGTGAACAGCTGCTGCGCAGAAAGTTGCTGCACAAATTTTAGTATAAATATTCAATAAAAATAGTTGTATTGTTATGCACACTTGTATGAATCATGAACTACTGATTTTAATAAATTATTAGTAAGTTATTTGATTGTTTTAAGTGTCTAAAACACTTACCAACTAGTTTATGCATATAATTGCACCAACGGGTCGAAACGGGTTGTTGATAGAAAATAGTAGAATGGATGTGTAAAAACCAAGGTGTTAAGAAATGGTATGAAATGTTTAACATATGAAGCAAGTTGCCTAACTTAGAAAAGGTTATCATTCTAAGTATGGAATTTTGAAAGAATAACGAACATGATGTAAATACATAATTATGCATGCTAGAAGCTCATGTATGACTGTTGTGATGATGGAATGATAAATTGTTAGATTGATTAGCATTGTAGTATTATGATACATGTTGAACTCGTTAAGCGATTGACACGTGAATAGAAGTGTGATTAGTGATGCGTATGATTATGTATACTAACTATTGAATGGATGTAATGGAATGAGATAATAGGAACGTGTCAAGGAGAGGTCAAGCATAGGAGGATAACGGGTCAAGATAAGGCAAGGTGACAAATACACTTATTGGAGTACTCGAGGTAAGTGAATTTCGATTCACTTTTTAGTAGGTTTAATAGATTTTAATACTTATGTTTACGAAACATCATGAAAGAACATGTCATAATCAGAAGTACAAAGCCAATAATGCCTCATTATTGAAGAAGGTTGTATTTAAGCCGAAAGTAAATTGGTGGGTTTAAACGGGTCGAATTTTATGTGCATATGTTGCGTAATGTAATGAAATTCGTTATGGTTAAGACCTTGGGTAAGAATTTTAGTCATTATGTGTAACACCTCGAATTTTTGTGTCCAATGATGTGTTAACACGTGTCATTTGTTTACACGTGGCATCTATAATAAATAAAGGACTAATTTTGACAAACCTTGAAAATATATAAATTCGAGGGTTATAAATGTCAACAAGGGTAAATATACTGTATAGTATCCCTAAATAATGCTTAAACCTTCAAACGAATAAATTATAGATCGTACAAAAACAAAACGCGGAAGAAAGTGAGAGATTACAAACTACAGGGGTTAACTGTGTCAACATGTTTAATAATACCTCTGAGTGACCCCTTAACGTTCCAAAGACTTTGTAACGGTATTATACCCTCACTAAAATAATGTATATGAATTTCGCGAAGTTTCGATATGAAACGAGAAAGTTACGATCGAATTCGTAGAAGAAGGGTTAAAAGCGTCAACAGTGAAAGTTAAGGCTTTCCAATATAATTAATAAATAAACCGGGGACTTAATAATGCGGGTAAATAACACGAGGCCCCTATCGGTAAATAACCGAGGGCCAAACCGCAAAGTTACCCCTTCAAAACCGAAAGGTCAGGCAAATCATTACGAAAGATTTCGTTATTAATGGCCAGATTCTGTAATCATAACAAAAGATTTAAAGTTTCTGAAATTATAACCTCTCGCGACCCGCGTGAAGGTTAGGGGTAAGTTGAGGCGGGCCGCGAGCCACCTCAATTACGCATCTGATTTATTAAACTCAGGCGACCCGCGTTATATTGCATGGGAACTCCCATGCGGGCCGCGTAAAGTGCCCAGATGCAGAATTGTTGTAACTACATGGCTTTTGGAGCTTATGAACGACCAAACCTCAATCAATGAGGCATGGGTGCCCCCTACTCGACCCATAACCCTCTAATACACCTGCCATTCATCCAAGGGCACTTGTAGAGTTGTGTGTAATGATCTTGAGCCATGACATTTGCTATAAATAGCACTAGTATGCAACATAACATTCACAACATCAAAACACACACCTCTGATCATTTCAAGAGCTCTCAAGTCCTCTTCTCTGCTCCATAAGCAAGAACACAACTTCTGTAAGTGATCTAACCCTTTGTGGTGTCACATTTCCTTAGTAAATGGCTAAGAACCAAACCGTCGTAACTACGGTTTGACTTTACAATAAATCAGTAATGGTTCAGTCTTATGACGAATCAAAAGTGGTTATGAGTTGGTATTTACGTGGGTAATAAACCTCTAAAATGGTTCCCCCTGATCACCACTCTAACTATGTCAAATGTCGAGTCAAACGTGCGGTTAAAAAGTCAACAGAAAGCTATTTTAGCGATTTATGCATAATCTGTAATGTATATGTTATGGAACCTGTTTTGATAATCATAAAACGTGATAATAAGTATATAAACATGTTTGCGCTCGTTTGAATCGATCATTTGCTATATTGAACCGGTTCGGAGCCGAATGTCGCAAAAGTTTGACTTTTGCTTTGACTTCAGTTCTGACCCGTTTTAGTGAGGTATAAATATACCTTAGGACTCTCTTAGGACCAGGTCACATGTTGGTATAAACCTCTGTGGTCGGTTCATGAGTTATCCGAGTCTTTTGCGCAATTCCGTCATTCGCCTAAAAGTTGACCGTAACGGCCTTTTAAAATTAAAACGAGTATTTCGGACACGTGAACGGACCAAAACCTTGCTTATTAAATTATAGGCATGTCCTTAAAGTTTCACGTCAATCCGAGGTCTAGAATGAGAGTTATGCTAAAAGGCGCACTTTTAAGAAAGTTTTGTAATTAACGGCGCAATTAGCATAACACCCATCTAACCCAAGTTTTCGTCACCAAAACTTTTACCCACTGTGGTAAAATAATATTTTGGGAATTTTAAAGATTTTTAATAATTTTTACCTTGCTCATAACCTGCGGTTATGGCTACGGTTCGGTAAATACCGAATACGCCCTTTTTGGCCAAAACGGGAGTTCTACAAGGTCTTTTGACCCGATTCCAGTTTCTACTGGTTTTAAATAATAAATAAAGTATTTTAAGCTTATTAAGCTGTTCGGGAAACTCAGATTTCCTGTAGAACTCGAAAAGCCCTTTTAAAGTCTTTAAAATGACCGAAAAGCCCCTACGGGGCATATTACCAACTTAAACTCGTTACGGGCGTCACGGAAGGTATCCTACTGATACCAAAATACTTTTAAGGCATATTGACTTAGGAAATAAGCGTAGGACACTTATGGTTAACCGTTTCGCCTATTTGCGCACACGGTACGGCTCATGGAACTAGTTTTCGTGCAATAGCCGATATGGGTCAAATTATATTATTTGAACCCCAAAATCCAGAGTATGAACTATAAACCCATATAAAACAAGTCTCTGAACTTGTTGGGTCCAAATCATACTCCATTCTCGGTTTTCGCCATTTCGTGCGAATTAACCATAACTATGAATCGGAATCAACCGGTTTAAGCTACGGCTAATATAAGGACCGTTAGGATTCTAAGAGGTTAATTAAAACCTTCGTTCCAGATTAGGAGCCCCAGTAAAAGCTATCGGTGACTTGATCTAAATTAAGGATTAATACTTGCAAAGGTAAATACTTTTAACTTATTTCCCCTATATGGGCTTGGGTTACGGTATATTAATACCGCTTGATTGAGCATTATATAATTCCATCGCTTAGGTGGTTAATTGATTAAATATGATCGGCTCATTTAAACAGTTTTGTTGCTTATAAGCCTTTGGGGGGTTTAATGACCGTTGTCCCGGATATCCTTGGCATCATTTTACGAAATGGCCACGACCATCGACATCCCGGTGTAGGCGTACACCCGGTATAAAGTGTCGACATTAAAATTTAAAGACGTAGCCGTTGGTTTTTATACTACGGTTTTACGCAAACGTGGTGTGTCTATAAATCTTTAACCCGGCACGACCCGGGCTACTGAACGCATAAAAGAACATGTAAAACGTTCACAAGATCATTATGAATTTTCCCAAGTTATAAAAGAGTTTGTGCCTTGTGCATTCAAATCAATTTTAATAAACATTTTTAAATGTGTCAGTTGAATGTATTTACCAGTGTAAACTGACGTATTTTCCCCAAAAAGATTAAGTGCAGGTACCTAAACGTAATTGGCTGGTATTAGCTCCCTAGCGTCGGGATAAGCCTCGCAAGCTTGATTGCAGTATCTGATGGAACAATACTTTATATCTATTTACGATCCACTGTGGATATATCCAACCCCTGTAATACATTTTGATATTACGATCAGAGGTTGAAATTTATATATTTATCTTATGCTTCCGCTGTGCATTATATAATTGTGTGGTTTGACTATATTGTTGCCAACATCGTCACGGTAATCCCCCACCGGGCCCACCGGTGAGACACGTGGAAATCGGGGTGTGACAGGTTGGTATCAGAGCCAACATTGAGTGAATTAAACACTATCCTAATGTGTTTAATCTCAATGACACAATTGCACATACTTGAGTCTAGACAATAACTTAGGACAAATTCGGACTATTACTCCTTTTTGTCTTTATTTTCGATTTGAATTTTAATAAGTTTTGGAGCAGGAAAATGCCACCTGTTATATTCCGAGGAAGAGGAAGGGGACGAAGAGGCAGAGGAGAAATCGTGACACATCACGATACCGAAGCTGGACCATCTGGTACAAGACATCCTTCGATGACAAGGAGCGAAGAGCCACAACGACGAAGAGATCTTTACGAACCCGCGAGGCATTCCACTTCGCACAGCTCAACGCCATCCTACCGGCACTCCTTTGGGCCAGATTCAGAAAATGATCCCAACAACCCACAACCTTCCTTCATACCTCTACAACGTTCGGTTTCGCACCGGAATTATGACGACCCTACTCCATACTACATAAGTCAGTTTAACCCGGCTGACTACATACAGGAACCTTCAGGATTTGTTCTGCTTGGTCCACAAGACCACTTTTCTGAAGATCCCATGGAGGAGGATGAGGATCCTACTGAACCAGCTCGTGGTACGCCCACGCATCTGATAGAAGTTTCTGATGGGTCATCCTTCCATGGAACGCCCTATCAAGGACCTGACAGTTTCCAAGCGATGTTTGACCGACATGAATGGTACTACACGCCATCTCGACAGACATCTCAACCACCGAGACATCCACAGGATCCCTCTGAGGATTCACGCTTTGAGGCAGTTACGCCACCACCTCCGCCACCGGCACAACCAGTAATACCTGATCCGCCGAGGCGTAGGAGGACAAATGCTCGTATGTCTACACGAGGAGGAGGGGGTATCCACTTCAGCACTCCTCGACATTCTAGTAGTAGCCACTATCCGCCACTACAAGAAGAAGGACCTTCAAGTCCTATACAGGAGGCGAACTCCGCACCAGCTGCACGAAATTCGCCACCATTTGGGTATGACCAACCCATACCAGCTTACACAGGTCCAACGGCTTACAACCCGTTTGAACCGTCACAAGCACAATACAACTACAGCTATAAGCGCGACCCATATGTGGTGTCGGCTAGATATAATGCGCGCTACCCTGACGGAGCACATGGAAACATGGGACCACCGGACTACTCAGCTCATGGGTATCCAATACCTCCCAGACCTCCAGTTCCGCATCAAGCGCCACAACCACGATTCTCTCCTCCTGAATAGGAAGAAATACTCCATTGACTAGATCGTGTGGAGAGAGAGTTCGAGGAAGAAAAGAAAAGCCACCGAGGATTTCTCAAGGGTTTGGCAAACCTACTAAAGGGCAAAAAGAAGAAACGTGACCATTAGCCCTTAATAGTAGTACTACTGTAATTTCTACTTTAAAATAAGTCCCTGCGTGGACAACTTATCGTATTTCAGTCCCTACGTGGACTTATCTTTAGTCCTTGCATGGACACCTACCTTGTATTAGTCCCTGCGTGGACTTGTCACTTATTTTAAACCTCTATGAAGGTATGTATTATTTGAAAGACCCGTTTAGGGCAATATGTGATTGTATTTGAGATTTTGGAATGTATGTTATGAGTTTTGTTTTAATATATATAAAAATAAATCAAAACCATTCCTTTTATATTGATCTGCCTAAATAAAGAATCTTAAAAGGTGAAACCTAGCTTGGGGTCTTTTAAGATCTAGTCAAGATGGTACGACCTAACTGAAAAGATTCTGATTCCCTGTTAACCTCTGTACGCATGTTAACATTCATGGCAGATGTGATTCGTTATAATCACGCACGTCATTCTTATACAATAATCCTTTAAGGATTTCAAGACCCAACTAAATGATTTATAAATCATGGGTTAAATCACCAATGAAGGTGACCAGTATTATAAAGACATCCATTAGTGATGCAATGCCTACGGGCCAGTATTATAAAGACATCCATTAGTGATGCAATGCTACGGGCCAGTATTATAAAGACATCCATTAGTGATGCAATGCCTACGGGCCAGTATTATAAAGACATCCATTAGTGATGCAATGCCTACGGGCC